>NW_026705685.1:0-300000 GCF_029867415.1 Vicia villosa
CTACGCCGATAGAATTCATGTGCCACCATCTCTTCTCAACCTACTCTCTTCCCCTTGGCCTTTCTCCATGTGGGGAATCGACATGATTGGAATGATCGAACCAAAAGCGTCCAACGGACATCGCTTCATCTTGGTAGCCATAGACTATTTCACCAAATGGGTTGAAGCAGCTTCATATGCAAACGTTACAAGACAAGTTGTCGTCAGGTTTATCAAGAATCACATCATCTGTCGCTACGGCATTCCTAACAAGATAATCACTGACAATGGGTCGAATTTGAATAACAAAATGATGAAGGAACTTTGTGAAGAATTCAAGATCGAACATCACAACTCATCTCCTTACAGACCAAAGATGAATGGAGCTGTAGAAGCAGCTAATAAAAACATCAAGAAAATCATTCAGAAGATGGTCATCACTTACAAAGATTGGCATGAAATGCTCCCGTATGCTCTTCATGGTTACCGTACATCAGTACGTACTTCGACTGGAGCAACTCCTTTCTCCCTCGTATATGGCATGGAGGCAGTCCTACCTATAGAGGTTGAGATTCCATCAATGAGAGTCTTGATGGAGGCAAAATTAACAGAAGCCGAGTGGTGTCAAAGCAGATTCGATGAACTGAACTTAATCGAAGAAAAGCGCATGACAGCTTTATGCCACGGACAGCTATATCAACAAAGAGTGAAGAAAGCTTTCGACAAAAAGGTTCGACCTCGCACAATCAAAGAAGGCGACCTTGTACTCAAAAAGATTCAATCTTTTCTCACAGACTCGAGAGGGAAATGGACTCCCAATTATGACGGCCCCTACGTGGTCAAGAGAGCTTTCTCAGGAGGAGCCTTAATACTCACGACTATGGATGGAGAAGAATTCACCCGTCCTGTGAACGTCGACGCAGTCAAGAAATACTTCGCCTAAATAAACAAAAAGAACAGCTCGCTAAGTTGAAAACTCGCAAAGAGCGACTTAGGCAAAAAAGAGCGTCTCGGTGAATCGAAAACCCGAAAGGGCGATTCAGGCAAAAGTTAGAGACATAAAAAATAAATAATCCATCCCGGTAGACTTAAAACCCGAAAGGGGTAGTTTACGCAAAAGTTAGGGATATATGGCAAGTAACTGTGTTCAGGACAAACTTGATCATTCAAAATCCATAAGCGGAGTATTCATCAGCAGTAGGTCATCTTCTACGAAGCACGAATACGGCGCAACTTGGAGTGGAAGGGAAAGATAACGGTCGTCACGTTTCATCGTAGCCCTTTTCCCGAAAATTACCAATTTCCAACTTTGTAAATACTCCATGGAATCAAGCATTTGGCTGATTACCATTCCATATATAATAATTTGAGCCTTGTGCTTTTCCTTTGCAATCTAGTCTTATTCAGTTTCTTGAAATGCATTTTAAATTTAAACAGTCACTTTCTTGAAACAAATGTTTTCATAAAATAAAAATGAATTTACTTGCAAAAATAAAGGTGAAATTTCTTTCTGAGGTTTACAAACAATAGGAAGAATGCAAACAGTTGCTCCGAGAACGGTTGAGACTCCGGGAACCAATATTTCCCCATGAGGTCGCTTTGCGAACATCTCCCGATGACGGATCTTTACTTCAATTCATATTATTTACTTCGGACAGCGGACAACTGATAGCCAGATATTCCAAACAGAGTTCGAACTACAAGAAGAGGACATCTTCTGATCAACAAGAATTCAAGTCGTATCATAGGATTTTACATCTACGACAATTCTATTCACATTCACTTTTCATTTTATCATTATCATAATATTCATGCATACATTACATCATAACTGCATAGTCAAATTAGGCTTTTAATCATGAGAATGCCCGAGTCATGAGGGCATGAACTCAAGTTTCCCCTGCAAGTCCTGGAGAAACTTTTTTCTTTCAAGACAACGACTCATGTAAAGAGATTTCCCCAAGCAAGTCGACAGATGGTAGTCTCCCTCAAAGAGATAGTTTGTTCACTTTTGGAATCCCTCAACTGAGAATCTCCTGCAGAGCAACATTCAACAGTCTTTTTCAGATAAGATAGTCTGCTTCGCATTTTGGAATTCCCTACAGGTCTGGTATTTCCCCAGCAGGGTCAAGTGATGCCACTTCTTGTCAAAAAGTAATTCAGAATCTCCCAGCAGATCGACAAGTGATTCCCCAACAGAATCAGTGAATGGTAGTCTTCATCCAGAAGATAGTTCATGATCCCCAGCGGAGTCAACAAATGGTAGTCTTTCCCCAAGGAAAGACAGTTTGTCCGTTAATACTCAAGAGACCGACAAATGGTACCAATCGACGAATGGCAGTTTTCACCCCGAAAACAGTTCGTCTGCCTTCAAAACAAAGTCATTAGCCCCTCAAAAGAGCGCGGGCCCATATGACAATCTTTCAAAGATGCTAGGTCAAAAGGGAAGATGGCGAAGTTTCTTTATTACCATCAAATGGTATCTTATCTCCAAGTGCTGATGAGAAGTTTGATGAGGAAACAAACCCTTGAAGTTTCTTTATTACCATCAAATGGTATCTTACCTCCAAGTGCTGGTAAGAAGTTTGATGAGGAAACAAACCCTTGAAGTTTCTTTATTACCGTCAAATGGTATCTTACCTCCAAGTGCTGGTGAGAAGTTTGATGAGGAAACAACCCTTTGAAGTTTCTTTATTACCGTCAAATGGTATCTTACCTCCAAGTGCTGGTAAGAAGTTTGATGAGGAAACAACCCTTTGAAGTTTCTTTATTACCGTCAAATGGTATCTTACCTCCAAGTGCTGGTAAGAAGTTTGATGAGGAGACAAACCTTTGAAGTTTCTTTATTTACCATCAAATGGTATCTCATCTCCAAGTGCTGATGAGAAGTTTGATGAGGAAATAAATCTTTGGAGTTTCTTTATTTACCATCAAATGGTATCTCATCTCCAAGTGCTGATGAGAAGTTTGATGAGGAAACAAATCTTTGGAGTTTCTTTATTTACCGTCAAATGGTATCTTACCTCCAAGTGCTGGTAAGAAGTTTGACGAGGGAACAAACCTTTGGAAATTTTCTCTTTATCTGAGATATCGTCCAAACGCAACTAAAACCAGTTTCGAGATTTGGACATCCGGAACGAGAGGAGATTGTTTACCTTTCTCTAAGTATCAATACTTAGTCAAAGAAGATGGATTGCGCATCCTACATCGCCATCCATTCATCAGAATCCACATCAAGTATTTCTGCAGGAGTTTGTCTCCTCGTCCCCCGCCAAGTGCGACAACGGGATCAAATCATGCAAAGATTTTATCAATTACAACATCTCAGGAGCGCCCAAAATTCGGGCATTCCTCGATATTTAAGTCTCTTTTACGCAGGAGAGATCAAGATATCAATCTCTCTCCCTCCAGATAAAAGAAACTTAAATAGGGGCATCTGTCATACCCTAATTTTTGACCCCCCTGAGATGACATATCTTCAGGATTTTTCATCAGGTCAAGACAAGTACCCAGAGCAGTCATTTCTCCATCTAGTACCTAATCAAGGATGCTCAAAGACAAGAAAGCTCAGGCAAAGGATCAATCAATACAAAGATTAGTCTCTAATACAATCATGGAGCTCAAAAACTTCACTTTTCTCATCTATGATTGATTAGACATCCAGTCATATGAGTGCAGGTATACTCAGGTCACCAGACTAGAGTTTTTGAGCCTATCAAGGACTAAAATCAGGGATCACATTTGGGAAACCCTAAGAAACCTCAGAGGGTCATTCAAAGACATCAATCATCTTCAAATAACTCATATTACAAGGTCTACTGGACATCACACTTCAATTCAAAGTCTACAGTCATTACTTTCACATGGTCGACAAATTAGGGTTTTGACCTAATTCACCAAGATAGTTGACTTCTGATCAGGGCATGAATCCAAAACTCAAGACATGATTCAAGGATCTCTACTACCTCCATATAATCCATTTATATCATCCATTTGGGGAGAAGATCTTATTTCTACACAAAAGCCCAAAAATTCACTTTGTCAGGAAAAAGTCAACTGTGAAGGATCATCATTGACTTTTAAGGTTTTTGGTCAAAAAATGACTTTCAAAGATCAATATCATCAATATATGGATGTCAAAGTCATTTGGCCAAAGAAATTCAAAGAAATTCATCAAGGAGCGAAAAGTCGGGAATTAGGGTTTTTGAAGGCATGGTGAGATCTCAAAATTTCACCTACACAACTCAAAAAAACTTCCAACATGAAAGTTGTAGATCTTGCCAAATAAAACAACATCTTACAAGGGAACTTTTTTCAAAAGATCAACCATTTATGAAGTTTTGGAGATTTTGAAGTTTAGGTCATAAACACTTAGAAATTTTTCTAAGTGTTTTAACCTAGTTTTCTTCCAACTTTGGCCTCATTTTTCACAAATTTCCCAAAGGATTTTGGAGAAGACATAAACTAATGATTTAAAGTAGATGTTTAGGGCTTTCCAAATTGTGTTCAACCTTCTCAAAATTCAATTTGAGCTAAGAGTTATGCTTGTTCAAAGTTGGCCTCATGAAGTAAAATTATAGGTCATGGACACTTTTGGACTTTGCAAATTTTGTGCAAATAACCTCTCTTATGGATGCTACACGACCCATAACACATCTGAAATCATGCCATGCATTCATTTTCACCATGCCATAAGGATTGAAGAAGATTCTAAAAACAAGAACATGTGATTATGTAATGATTACATTTGTGAATTTATGGCAAATTGATGAATCACCCAAGGAATCTTCTCACCAACCAATTAGAGCTCATTTCTGGCTCAGAATTGTCCCCTAAGATCAAGCAAAATCGAGGGCTAGGGGATTGATCAAATGGAATCAAATTTCTCATCATTGCATAAGAGATATTTGCAAAATTCCTTCATGGCTAAGAAAGCAAATCAACTTCACTAAGGAAGCTCACTCCTCTGCAGCTATACTGATCCATTTGCCTATAAATACAGATGCATTCCTCATTCAAAAACACACCAAAGCAACCATATTACTTGCTTTCTCTTTCTCTCCTCTTGTTCATTGTTTTTCAAAGTTCTTTGGCAAGAAGAATCGATTTCTTCAAACCAAAGCTTATCTTTGGGAAGTGAGCATTCTAACATCTCAAGGGAGGTCATTTGAGGTGATCCAAGCACCTGGATCACTTCTGTAGGTGGAGGAACACCATTGTTGCTCTCACTTTGGAGCACTTGCAGTTGGAGGTCCATGGAGTGATTCAGAAGGTTTCAAGGCAAGCCAATCATCCAGACACACTCCTCAGGTCATAGTGAAGCTAACCAGATGGCTGCAGCTCATCTGTAACTCCAAATTCAACAACCTCCATGTTCACTTGAAGCTGAAATCGAGGGAGGTCCATAGAACAATTCAGAAGGATTCAGGCTACAATAAGCATCCAGTTAGCATCATTGAGTCTCAGGGAAGCTATTGAGATCATTCATTCAAGCCCAGGTGCCCTCAATCATCCTCACGACCTCCATTTTCAGAGGTAAGTTTCTGAACTTCACCTCTATAATTTAAGTACTCTTTGTGAAATAGCTCGATTCTATCTTGTTCAGCATCATCAGAGGATTGAAAACCCTCTATCATCATCCATTTATCTTTCAGTATAGTCATTTAATTTGATTTTGAAATTTTAGGGTTCTTCACGATTTCTGGTAAATTAGTTAGATGTAGTTAATATTAGTTTATGTTAGTTACATATTTAGAATCGTGAGTGAAATCAGAGCAAGTTTCGTGTTTACATCATGGCAAATGATTGAGAAATGAGTGAGTTCAGAAATTCAAGTTCATAGAGCTTGAGGTTGAAGATGAAGATGGTGGTGGCGCGCAAAAATTCAAATCTCAGGGCAGAGTTTATTTTATTTTGAGTGGTATGCGTTTTATTAATGACTAAACAACTTGCCCTAGTGGCCACACATGCGCCCTTAGTATCATCATGCCACAAGTCTGGGGTTCGAATCCCCCTCGCCCCAGACTTTTTGATTCTTTTATTTTTTAAGGATTTACAACTTGTTTTGAAATATGACCAAATGGAGGCAAGTCACTAACACTGAGCGCGCGTTGGCTCAGTGGTGTTGTTTTGGACTGATGACCTCAAGGGCGTGAGTTCAAGCCTTGCTAGGACCAAAACCTATTTTTTTACCACTTTTCTAACTTAATTCCTTCACAACTTTAACCAATTATTTAACTTATCAAATTAATTCATTTTGACTTCATTTTTTTAACACTTGTTGATTAATATATATATTTTATAAACAATCAAAAAAATCATAAAAATATTATTTATTTCATGTATTTTAATTAGGTTTAAAATAGTATGTTTTAAATGTTTTCTTAAATACTTTAAAATATATATTCATCTTGTTTTAACCTAATTACTTTGTGAATAATTTTATGATAAAACCCTAATTATTTAGGTCTTAATTGGGTATAGATTTCATCTTTGCTTTAATTAAGTTGACTTTTTGTCAAATCTCAAAACTGTTTTCAATCTCTGATAAAATCAAATGATTAGGGTTTTCAAACAACAAAACCTTGTATCATTTCAAATCATTTTCAACTGCTTTTATAACCAGTACTATAAAGTACTGGGCCTCTAATAGAGTGTAAGTCCCAAAAACCTTCTCTTCTTAGCTTGTTTTCAAAACTGTATTTTCAAAATCTTCTTTCTGTTTTCAAAACATTCTTCTGGTATTTGAAGGGCATTATTCCCGGTGAAACTCTTCAGATACCTATGTGACCTTTGTCCATCTTCACTTCTTCTGTTTTCAAAAACCATTAAGT
Organism: Vicia villosa; assembly: GCF_029867415.1. Classification (NCBI taxonomy): domain Eukaryota; kingdom Viridiplantae; phylum Streptophyta; class Magnoliopsida; order Fabales; family Fabaceae; genus Vicia; species Vicia villosa. The sequence continues at coordinate 6,813 of NW_026705685.1, forward strand.
GTTTATTATATATATTCAACTGTTATCAACAAAACAACAAAAATACTGTTGAGGCTCTGTACATACTTCTTCAATGGCCTCCACTCCATCCAGGTTAGGCTTTACAAGCTTTCCATTTACAGTCTTTATTTAAATTACTGTCAAATATAAACTGTGCATATATTAGTTTAGAACTACATTTGAGTATAAACCTTAGGACAGTTAAAACTATATATATATTATAGGAATATGACCTAGGATTGAGAATGTCTTCCCGGTGAAGGCTCTTTCCTAATTAGAGATCTGTAGTTCAAACCCCAAAGATGAATTATTCCCGGTGAAACATCTTGGCAAAAACCTTAGAATCCAAATAAATAGGACACATCCACCCAAAGAGGAATTATTCCCGGTGAAACCTCTTACCCATTTGCTTAGAGCCAAAATAAGTTCAAAACTACATAGCTTTCTCTTGTGCTATAACAAGGACCCTCGATTAGCCTCCTCTTGGGCTTTGTACAAGGGCCCACAGGCTTCTTAAAAGCATTTCCAGCTTCCTCTTGAGCTTGTATACAAGGACCCATCAGGTTTCTTATAAACATAGGAACAGGTCTTTAGTTACCGTTTAGCCTACCCTGGTGAGTTTCTTCCAATTTAAACCAGACTTTAAACAAGCTAAGTTTGTCTCAATTTTGCATTGAGTACACCTTTTGGAATGAGAGACATGGACAGTCTCTGTCACCCTTATCTTCATCAATCCTCCTTAGTAGAGTCTAGGATCTATGTTTTGGTCATCCTCAGCATTGAGTCAGCCTTCATCTTGGGCTTTAAACAAGAAGTCTCCATTAGATAATCTTTCTGCCATTCATTTTAACAAAATCCCTGGAAAGGGTTAGCTTCCACAAATTCCTTCATTTCAATAAAACCCCTGGAAAGGGTTAGCCTCCAAAGTCAATTAAAATCAATCCATCATTTCAATAAAAACCCCTGGAAAGGGTTAGCCTCCAAAGTCAATTAATAAAAAATGTCAAAAAAATAAAGATTCATTTCTCTTAGGAGATAATTTCCCCAAAAGAGTCAAAACCCCTGGAAAGGGTCAGCCTCCAAAAACATGATAAAAGTCAGTCTTTTAACAGACAGATTCACCAGCTGAGTCAAAATCCCTGGAAAGGGTTAGCTTCCAAAGAAAAACAGTCTTTTAATAAATAAAACCTCCTCAGTAGAGTCAAAACCAACAAAAACAGTTAGCCTCAACCTTGGGCTTCATACAAGGCACCCAAACAATAAAACTCCCCTGTCAAGAGTCAGCCTCAACCTTGGGCATTGTACAAGGCAGATAATAGAGTCTCCCCAGTGAGTTCTTCATCACTCAATAGCCACAACCTTGGGCTTTGTACAAGGCAGATAAACCATATCTTTCATGTGTCAAAGATTCCTAACACTTAGGATCTTCCCCTATATAGTCATCCATACTTAATTCATTTAAGAGTCCGCCACAACCTTGGGCTTTGTACAAGGCAGAAAATAATGTTTTCCCCTAGCTAAAGTCAGCCACAACCTTGGGCTTTGTACAAGGCACATAAAATAGAGTCATTCAATTATCCTCAAAAGTTAGCCACAACCTTGGGCTTTGTACAAGGCACATAAATAGAGTCTCCCTAAGTAGAGTCAGCCTCAATTCTGGGCTTTGTACAGAACACTAAAATACCCTGTAATTAACCCCCAGTGGAGTCATCTCCCGGAGTCAATAATATTAATTAATCAATCAAAAAGCCTCAAGCTTGGGCCTCATACAAGCCAGCTAAAAGTCAAATCTTTTATACAGTAGATAGACATAGCTTATCTCCATAGAGAGATATTTTTACTACTCTACCACATTCAAACAAACAAACATTCAATTTCAATTTTAATCAAGTCTCCCATTTAGGATTTTGAAAGGCATGAGCTGGCAGTAAAACCCAGACATGTGGTAACTTTCCCTAATTTGGATGAGCATCTTTCTTTCATTTAAGAGGCATTTGACTGGTATACTTGCACATACACAAGTAAGGTCCCCCTCTTGAATGAAATGAATTCAGTTATTCTGTCACTCCTTTAAATGTTTGTGGTAGAATAGTACAAATACCTCTCTGTAGAGATAATTTCATGTCTCTTTACTGTAAACAGAGATTTAATTCCAAGCTTCAACCTTGAGCTTCAAGCAAGGCACCAAAAATAATTAATTTCCCTAGTTAGTTCCCCGAACTACATTAAGCTCTGACTTCCACTAGGGATATGTAGGCATGAGGTTCACAAGGAATCTCAGCGAGCTAATAAAATACCAAAAATAGTCAGTTTGTCTGTCTGTCTGTCTTTTAAAATCAATTCAATTCCTTCTCCTAATACAAAGGAGAAACTTTCCCAATCATTAGCAATAAACACAAACACAATGACACAGAGAAGGTTCCTGTAGAGTACTACAGATATGTAGGGTGTTTAAACACTTCCCTATGTATAACCGACCTCCCGGACTCCAGAATTTCTAGTCTAGGTGTAAAATCCCCACACTTAGCAAACTCCTAGGGTTTAGTTGAGATCTTTTTTTCCCTTTCCTACTCGTAGGACAAATAAGAAAGTTCGTGTGATATCGTAGGAAGAACTGAAATAAAATTCATCCCACCACGGGCGCATTCTCCTTCCAAATTTCGCGTGAAGGGTTTAGCGTGCCGTCCTCCCAAGTGAAACGGGGAGGTAAAGAAAACGACCACCACAAGAGGGTGGAAAGCTTTTTTTACAAACACCTATCTTAAGGATAAAGATGGAAACTTTCTTGAAGAGGCACCGGGACGGCCAAAAAAGTATGAGATCTTCATTGGTGAAAAAGATTGGGCTGAGTTTGTAAAGCAAAGAGATGAAGATTTTCGAAAAAGGAGTGTCACGAATAGTGCGAGAGCATCCAAACCCGCGTATCCATACAAAAAAGGGAGTTTGGGATATGCACGCTTAGAGGATAAAATTGTAAGTAAATAGAAATGCGTTTTAATTAATTGTCTAAATGTGCATGTTTTATTTGACGATTTTATCATTTGTGTCAATGCATAGTTAGAGGAGACTAAAAGTGAGGAAACTTCACTTTCTGTACATGTGTTGTGGAAGGAAGCTCGTGTGGGCAAGAATCAAGCTGTCGATCCCGATGTTCAGAGAGTTTATACTGAATGTGTAAGTATAATATTGTGTCTTTAATTAAATCAAATGTTTTTTAATATATAAATGATTTTTTATCTCCACTAATAATTATTGAAATGTAAATGAATTACAGGAGACCTTGTCGCAATCGGCATCCACCGGTGAGGGGAGCGTACTTAGTAGAGCACTAGATGCTCCTGAGTATCTCGGTCGGGTGAGGGGTAAGGGTCATGGTGTGACTCCAACCTCTTTTTACAAAAGTCCTAGGAGAAGATCAAATCTTACCAATGAAGAAGTGTTGCAAAAGTTGCAAGAATTGCAAACACAAGTCTCTGAATTGCAAAGAGATAAAGAGATGTATATGAGAGAAAAGTGCAACACTTCATCGGTGAAAGAAACTAGTGATAAGGCTAGTATCAACTGTCAAAGGAAATTTCCCGAGGTAATTATAAATTTTTTTCCTTACAAATTGTTCTATTTTATTAATGATAATGACTTTATATTTACTATTGGTTTAGGGCATTTCATCTTGCCAACTATACTTATCGGCACCGAATTATCGACTAGTTGGCAAGGGAAAAGTGCACAACACTTTGGGAGATTTACTTCACCATAGACCGCTCCCGGATGGACACCTGAAAGTATCGGTGGATGTTGTAGTAGATCATGATGCGATGCTACCGGTACCTGACATGGTCTCAGAGACGACATTGCTGCGAGATGCAATAGGATCATTTGTTGCATGGCCCTCGGAGCTCATTACCATTAGTGATGAGGTATATTGAAAACGATTATGAATCATTTAGTTTTCGAATGTCAATTCTAAACCGTTTATTAATTATTTTTTACATTTTAATTTTAGACTGCTCCTATAAAACCCGCAATTAAGGGTAAAGGGATTTTACAGGAGGAGGAGTCTGTTGCATCACTAAAAGAGGTACATTTAAAGTGTTAATATATAATCTGAATCTAAATCTGCATGATTTTATATTTTACCTAACTTATATGATTTTTAGGCATCCGCTCGGGAGTCACAACAAGTGACGCAGCAAGTTCGTAGCGTACCACCCACTGGTCCTTCGAAGCCAGCGGCAAAAAAAGGCGGTGCTTTTGTGCCTCGATACCGGTCGATGCTTGCAACAATGGTTGATATGTACGATTTGAAGGATGGTGCTTTACGTGAAATCAATATGGATGAAAGTGTCTTCGGTATTGAATTCAAGTCACTTATTACAATTGATGACTTGGAAGAGATTTTTAGGCATGATCAACTAGGCGTCAGTAATATGCACTCATACATCCGGTAATATTCACTCATCCGATATATTATTTAATTAGTCCCACAATATAATTTATTTACACATTTCAATGAAAATAATCTAATGTTTATTATGTTTTTATTTAAGGTTGTTGTATGACAGAGTGTTGCGCGGGACTCCATTGTCTAACAGATTCCGTTTCGTGTCTTCCGCCCATTGCAGCGGAATGGCAATTGCTTCGGAACCGGAATCAGTTAGACAGCTCTTAGTCGATAGATTCATGTCCACCGACAATACAGAAAGTCTGCATCTTTGGGCGTATAATACCCGACCAGTAGGGTTAGTTTCTCATTCTTTGTTCATCTAATCTCTGTTTCTTTTGTGTATAGCAAAATTTTCATATAACCTATTGTTTTAATTTATAGAGCACACTGGTTGCTGCTTGCTATCAACCCTATAAGGGAAGTCGTGTATTATCTGAATTCGGTAAATGGTGAATGGACCAATTATCCGGCTATGAAGGACATCGTTGATTTGTAAGTGGGATCGTTCTAAATATATATTCGTGTATATTTATATATTTACTTATTTGTGGGATTGATCTAAACATATGCTTTTATATATTTGTTAATTAGATCAATACAAGTGTTCCGAAGTCAACGGGACGCACAGGTATCCCGGACTAAATCAAACAACATTACTTGGATCCAAGTGCAGGTACATTATTTTTCACAATTTTGCTTATAATATTTATGCTACTTGATAAAACAAGACAACTATAGAATCTTATTTGTTTTTCTATGTAGTGTCCGCAACAGCGAAACAGTTACGATTGCAGATACTTTGTTTTGAGGTTTATGAAAGAAATCCTTCAGGCGAATCAATTAGAGATTCCGCTCACGGTATGAATTTATCACTTAAGATAATTTCATAGAATTTATTACATTTAACTAAATATATCATTCATATTATGTTTTTGTTTTGTAGTACCTTGACGAATTCCGTGCTGCTGGGTACCCGAGACTTAAGTTGGAAGAAATCAAAGAGGATTTGTGTCAATTTTATGTTAAGCAATTTTTCATGTAGGATTTGTGTCAATTTGAACTATAATATTATTGATGTTGTAATGATGTATATATATAATTTTGGATATTATAATGGTATTATATTAGTATATATATTGTCTTACTGATGGCTGAAATAATATCGTCGAAAATAAATTACAGGTCGAAAATATTACAGGCTGAAAACATATTACAGGTCGAAAATATTACAGGTCGACTGGGAGGATTAAATTACAGGCTGCACATTAAAATACCTTATTTAGCAACGAGAGAACAACCTGAGGAACAACATCTTACAAGAGAACAACCTGAGGAACAACATCTTACAAGACAACTTTTTTCAAGAAATCAATCATTTAAGAGATTTGGGAATTTTGAAGTTTTAGGTCATAAAAACTTAGAAAATTTCTAAGTGTTTTTAACCTAGTTTTCTTCCAACTTTAGGCCCATTTTTCACAAATTTCCTAAATGATTCTGAAGAAACCCCAAACTAATGAATTGAAGTAGATGATTAGGTCTTTCCAAATTATGTTGAACCTTCTCCAAATTCATTTTGAGCTAGGAGTTATGATGGTTCAAAGTTGGGCTCATGAAGTGAAATTATAGGTCATGCCAAAGTTTGAAACTTGCAAATTTATTCAATTGCCTACACTAATTGACGCCTCTAAACTTCAGAAACATCATAGAGGATAGGAGAGGATCAAATGCATCATTGCAAAGAGATTGAAGAATATTCAAAAATTCCGCCAATAAATATATATATATATATATATATATATATATATATATATATATATATATATATATATTGAAAATTGGTGAGGATTATGTAATCAATTCTGTAAGAGTGGAGCTGAACGCGTGAGGCATTTTCATGAGCAAGGAGAAATTTGTTAATTTTTGTTTCTTAGTGAGTTTCTAGAAGATGATGATGTAATCAATTTGATGATGTAAATATGAAATTTTGGAATGAAAATTGTTTGCATTTTATTATGCTAGTAGGGGAGAACTGAGTGATTACATATTGGTATGGTCCCACATGTGCTTCATGGCTTGACTAAATGAATATAAATGGCTTGATGGCTCATAAATGACTTGGGTCCTCAATATTAGTTTGGAACAAAAAAAATGATATTGGGCTTTCAATTCAATTGAATCAAAATGCACCTCCTTGTTTTATTGCACCTACAAAATAAAAACAAACAATAATAGGAAAAATTGATTTTAATTTTAATAAGAAATTCAATCTAAAAAATTTAAATTGAATAAAAAATTAAAATTTAAATCGAGAGGTTAGTAATCAAATGAAGAATGATACTATATTTTTTTTTTCATAAAATGCAAATGGACACATAAAATGCAGGTCAAAAATTGGGGTATGACACTCGGGACTAATGGAATGATATGCACACCTCGCGTTGGGATTATAGTAAGGAGAGGAAGTGTTGGGATTTGGATGAGGAGCTATCTGTGTAAGTAGCTTTGCTTTCAACAAGTGTTGCAGCGCTTGAGTCAAAGACATGTTGATCTTTGTGAATTGTCTTTTGGATGCGCCTTGTTTACGTTGGTTGCCTTGTTGTTATACCGACACTTGATTAGACATAAGGATTTCCCCAACAGTGTTGGATTCATTACTCCCATTGTATGGGTTTTTTGTGGCACTAGGAGTTGCAGCCACTTGAATTATTCCGTTTTGGATACCACTTTCAACATGTTCCCTAGTCAATATGAGGTTGGCGAAACCATATGAAGAACTTCCAATCAGATGGCTATAGAAAAGACCAGTTAGTGTACTCATGAACATATCCACCAATTCTCTGTCCACCAAAGGAGGTTGAACTCTGCCAGCCAAGTCTCTCCACTTCTGAGCATACTCCTTGAAACTTTCTTTCGGGCCCTTAGTCATGCTTTGCAGTTGTGTGCAAGTCGGTGCAAGATCAGCATTGTATTGGTATTGCTTATAGAAAGTAACATCCAAGTCTTCCCATGTATGAATGTTGGCACCATCCAGTTATTAACACCACTCAAGTTGGGTTCCAGATAAGCTCTCTTGGAAGAAATGGATCCACAGCTTCTTGTCAGCAGTATGAGGCTGAATCTTCCTCACATAGGATTTCAAGTGCAACTTGGGACATGAAAAACCATCATATTTAGCAAAGGTTTGAGTCTTGAATTTGGGAGGGATGACAACCCCTGAGATGAGTTCCAGTTCTTCAAAATCCAAACCAGGTACTTTCTGAATCTCCATGGCTTTCATGCGATCTTCTAGCAACTTGTATTTGTTCTCAGGGTGTTCATCCTCATGGTACTAGTCCTCTTCTTCCTCAGAGGGATTGGCAGAATCATGGTTGCTTTTCGCATCAGTTTTGACACTAACGTCGTCCTTTTGTTCATTGTCATCCTCTTCGGAACCCTTGACTTCTTCAGCTTTCTTGAGTGGTCCTTGGAATCTCCTTCCCATGTTAAGGATACCCACAAATCTTATGGGCTTTTTCTCCTTCTTGGTTAGAAGGGTTTTCAGCTCGTCTTGCCCTTTGGATAAGTTCAGAATCAAGCAGAGTCGCCAGTTCTGTAACACGGTGGGAGAACTGACTTTTTGAAATGTTGTGGATAGCAAGAGTTGCCACCGACTTTTATTTCATCAAATTTGAAAGGCAAAAAGAACAGGAAAGACCTTTTTAAAGAGATTTGAGTTCGGGGGTAGGTTATACAAAGGGAAGGTGTACACACCCTTTGTATCCATGGTTATCCATGGGCTCTTAATTGCTTAGCTCACTTTGTTTGTTTGAAATGTTTGAAAATGTGTCGTGTGTTGGCTTCACACTTGCCCATCTTCTTTGTTTCGAAAAAACCTGTACCAGGCATAGTGAGATTGTACGGTGGTATTGTATTCTATCTTCCTGCACAAAACAAAAAAAAAACAATAATCAAATACTGCTTTTTTTTTAGCTTTCATCTGCGTTGTCTGCTTGGTTTCCTGGAAAGTCTTCTTTATTTCTATACAATAAAAAAACAAACTAGTATAATTACAATGGTTATTTGTTTCTAGTTTTGGTTAGTGTATGGGATGTGGTTATGATTTTGAGAGGCTGAAGGTTTTGTAATGAAACAAATATTGACAATGATAATAATATATGAGAGGTTTTGTGGATTATGAGCCTTTGTATGGAGAACAATGAATATTCATAAGGTTGACTCTAAAAAGGGAATTTATATATAGAAAAAATGGTGGAGCAGAGTATGTATGTACTTGAGGGGTTCCGTGAGAGTCTGAAAAAATAGGGTTCCGTCCTTCTTCCATGTAAACCTTCATGAATTTATAATGTGACATTAGGTTTTTTTTTTTAGATTTAAAAGATATGGGCTTTGCAAGATGGGCTTTATAATATTTCTTTTGTATCAAAAAATATTGGTAAGAGCAAAATAAATAATAAAACTAAAGAATAAGAGAAAAGGGGTTTTAATAATTTTAATTAAAAATTCAACTTAATTGAATTAAAGTTTAAAATTAATAAAATCGTGCAAGGTTTAATAAAATATGGACAAAATATGATTAAATATAAAATGGCATATGAAGTGAATGTATATATTTTTTTTTGAATGAGAATGATGCAAATTAATATTTATGAATGTTATGACTTAGTGGAATATCCATGCGAATGTGAAGCACAAGCCAATTAAGGATATAAGCATGCGGGCAAATTTTGGAGTATGATAGTTAGCACACACCGTAACTGAGATTCTCTGACTTCAATCACTTCTTTATGAGCTCAATATCAAGCCTTCAATTTCTACTCTCCTATGTGACAACATCAGTGTAGTGATGCTAGCCCCTAATCTAATCTTGAACCCGCGAACCAAACACATGGAACTTGACATACACTTCTTATGTGAGAAGGTAGTTGCCAATTAGCTTTAGATCTAACATGTGACTGCCCGTGCTCAACTAGATGATGCTCTTACAAAGCCACTGCCTATAGCAAATTTCTCTGCATTTCGTGACAAGCTCAAGGTGTATACTTTCGATCCCCCATGAGTTTGAGGGGCGTATTAAAGGAAGAACATGCAGTTGTAGATGTCAATCATGCATGTCCATGATAGCATAAGTGTAGTGTAGCATAGCAAGTAGTTAGAAAAAAAATTTACATTGGGTTTTATAACAAATTGATGTGAAAAAAAATTGATTTAGGGATTTTGCATCAGACATTTAATGGAGTGATTGTGTGTTCTAGAAGCCTGTCTTCAAAAGCTATTAAACTGATAATCACGATTGTGATTGGGGAAGTTGAGAAGGGTCTCATACCTAGATGCGTCTTAGGTAGAAGTATAACACATGCATTGATTAAGTGAGAAGACATTAAATTGGATGCTGTTTACGTAGGACCATGATTGATACTATCATAGTGCACTTATTCTTTGCTTGGTAGTCCCCAGAGTAGGTTTTGTTATTCATCGAATTGTGTGAATAATACTTTGTGGTCATTTACTTTTCAGTATTGTTTTAATTATATTTACCTTGCAATTTTGTGTTGTTCAGAGATCCGTGTCTCGACATCTCTTACGATATCTAAGATATGAATCCCTGAATTTCAATCAACACCCACCCTATTCCCTACAAGAAATCGTTCCCACAAAACTAATTTAAGCATTCCCATACTATGGAATTTGCTTAACATTCTTCTTTCAAAAAGAATCAAATTTCTACAATTCCAAGTAATCAAACAAAAAGGTAAACCAAACAACCAACCTAAATCACAAATTAATAAAGGATAGACAAGATACCTCCAAAACATGCAATCGAACAACAATTGACCCGAAAAAAGTTAAAAACATCCACACAATTCCAACGACAAAAATTATTCCACCAAAATTTTAAACTCGACAACCTCCAAAAAGGTGCTCCCAATCTTCTTTCATGCTCAATACATAAAGGGAAAATCAAATTATGTCCCCTTCTAAAATACTCTGCTTTGCCAAATTCATCCTAGTCAGAAGCCTATTTAAAATCAATTTCCAACCAAAGATAATAATTTTACTTTACACTTTTGCATTCTAAAGACTCTTAAACAACTTAGCTCGGTCATGACCCTACAAACCATCCGCATTTCCAACCGAAAAAATAAACTCATAACAAGGCTTAACGGAGTAGCAATCCTTATGCCGCCACCACCCATACCAATCCGTCCGGCCGATCCAACAAAGGCTGAACCAAATACAAAATTAAATGTAAAATCGGCAGCCGCCCTGTCACGGTCGAATTAGTGCCATCCGTGAAAAATACGGTTGCCATAAGCTCTCTTTTGGACCCATAAGCTCTCTTTTTAATTGATTCGCAATTAAAAAAGTGACAAATATTGTAATACCCTATATGGATTATCATCCAACAAGACATGAAGAGAAGAGATACAATAAACTTGTATATAAACTTGTATATCCTTATGTTATAGAAACATCAATTCTCACGTTTTTCATGTGTTAATAGGTTTAAAAATACAACAGAAAAGAGAGTTACGATGATGTTCCACAGTTCCTTCTGCTGCTTCACCAGTGACCACTTATAACAACACATGCAGTCACCTTGTTTTTATAAGAGGATATTTGATAATTACACTAGCACATTGTGAGATTCTCTAATCTACTTCATAAAATGAATGTCTCTGGCATAGGTCATTGTATTACATAGAATGCATCTTCTCCATAACTTTATATCACATCCTCCATATATATTATATATTTTCTTATTTTTCTAAATTTTAAACTATTAAAATTTGTAAAACTATTTTAATATTTTTATTATGATAAATACTTAATGTTTACTCATATAAAGAGAAAATTTAATTAAAAAAAAAAATAAAGAAAAATATCCATCAAATGAATAATAATGTCACGTTTCGATTTTCAATTACATGCTGTAGTTTTTCAATATTAGATGTCACATATATATTTATTTATTTATTTATCTCCTTTTTAACCATTAGCCATTTTTCGATTTTCAATAAAAAAAGTGACAGATTGTAGTACCTTATATGAATTATCATTCCCTAAACATAAAATAATATTTTCTTGGATCTTATTAGCAATTAAAAAAGTGACGGATTTTGTAGTACCCTATATGGACTATCGGTCAACAAAACATGAAGAGAATCAAATTAGGTCAAAACAAGCAAATAGTGAGACAAAAATTTGTATATCCTTGAATTTTGCTTTACCTTATTGAGAAAATAAGGACACCTTTAATAAAGATTTTTTCTTTACCCACCTATGGGGGTCACCCCCAGCGAAAACCCCATTTTACTCTGCTTCGGAAATGCATTTCCGAAATTTTATTTTTTTAAATTTTTTCAGACTTCGAAAGTGCATTTCCGAAAAAATCCCAAAAATTAGGATTTTGATTAATTCCGAGATGCATCTCCGAAAAAACAAAAAAAAAAATCTAAAAATTCCAAAAATTAATTTTAGAATATTAATTAATTTATATTAATTCATATATCATAAATTTGATATAATTTATGAGTAATGAATAATAATAATTATATATTTTGATATAATTTATGAGTTATGAATAATAATTATTATATATTTATATTCTGATTCATATTTTAAAATTTAAAATAATTTTAATTAAAATAATTAAAATAATTTCACTTATAAAATGAGTTATAATTTTTTATTTATATATTTATAATAATTATTATATATTTATTAAAAAAAATAAAAAAATGAGTGTTTTAATTTATATATTTATATAATAATTATTATATATTTATAAAAATTATTATATATTTATATATTTATAAATTTATATAATAGTTATTATATATTAATTATAAAAAAATAGTGTTTTAATTTATAATAATTATTATATATTTATATATTATATATTTATATATTTCACTTACAAAATTAATAATTATTATTATATATTTATATATTTCTATTCTGATTCATAATTAAAAATGAGTTATAATTTTTAATTTAGTTTAAAAAAATTAAAAAAAGATTTTGTCTTAATTTTATTTAATGAATAAATTTTATATTTAACTCTATATATTTCAAAATTTACTTATGAAATTAAAATGTTTTTGATTTATATAAGTTAGTAAAATAATTTTTAACTTTAAAATTATTTAGGAAATTTTGATTCACCTTGATTTTATTGATTCACCTTGATTTTATTGATTCACCTTCATTTTATACCTATTAATTGTATTCTTTCGGATGTGTATATCCGAAACATTCCAAGACCAATTTGGTCTTGGAATATTTCGGAAATGCATCTCCGAAAACTCAGAAAACTCAAAAAAGGTGTTTCGGAAATGTATCTCCGAAAACTCAAAAAAGGGGTGTTTTCGGAAATGGATCTCCGAAAACACCTTTTTTCGTGTTTTCGGAAGTGCATTTCCGAAAATACCTTTATTTCAATAAAAAGTATGTTTTCGGAAATTCATTTTCGAAACAAGGGGTATTTTGGTAAATTCGCCAGAGGTGTTTAAGAAGGGTAGGAGGTGGGTAAAGAAATTTTCTTAATAAATCAGAAATGATATTCATACACTTTAGTTTACAACTACATCGTATTTTTATTCGGTTTGTTTGATTTTATTTATATTTAATAATCACTCTTCACTTTTTTCAATACAAAAGTATTCATGCATTGCTGTATTTGACATGGTGTAACTACATAGGGTAAGAATAGAGTGTAAGAATAGCAGCACTCTTAATAAATTTAGACAGCTTTATGTTATAGAAACATGAATTCTATTAAGTCACGTTTTTTATATGCCAATGGATTTTGTGAGAGTATAAAGTGATTTTTTTTAATAGGTAGCGGTGAACCATATATTAAAAAAAACACAAAAAGGTGTTCAATAACAGTATCTACGAGAATCAATTTGTTTAATCAACTAATAAAAAGCTTGTGTCGTGCAGGTTTATTTTGGAATTAATTATTTATATACTTTGTCTCTTTACTATCAAACTTAAGTTATATTAGACGGTGATAGAAGTAGAGCTGTCAAAATGGACTACCCGGCTCATTTAGGGCCAGCCCTGATGGGCCCGGGCTTTTTAGAGTTTGGCCAAAAAAGCTCTATTGTAATATGGGCCTCAAAATTACTATCCGAGATCGGCTCCTGATGGGCTTCGGGCTACCCGGCCCTAAACGGACTTTTTTTAATAAAAAAATTAAAATAAAAAATACATTATATTTATTATGGGGATGGAAAATAAAGTGAATGAGAATATCAAATTCTCCACTTTTTCCAATATTGTACGTCCCTTTTCTGGTTCTAATGTCTCTGTTCTTATAGCCTCACAATTATGCTACACATGATATTAAAGAGCAGGTTAATTGACATCAAGAACCTTGTCTTCTATAGTTAATTCTCTTTCAATTTTTGAAGATGTTGTCTTGAGAATATTTTGGAATGTTGGATGGTTTTGTCGTGTAAATTGTAGAAGTGATGAAGATATTTGATTGTTTACCAATTTGGAACTTTAGCTGATGTGTCCATGACAATGTTAAAGGAAAAAAATAAAAATAATAGTCGTAATAATTAATAAGACTAATATTAACAAAAAAATTTATTATAAAAAATAAGAACTAATCATAAAACTTTAAAATTCTAATAATTGAAAAATATAATAATAGTGAAAAATAGAGCAAAAATATAGAAGGCGATGGGATAAAAGTGGAAGAAATTTTTTTATTTTATTTAATCTAAAATTAGAGAGAATCAAATCAAAGAAATTTTAAGGCTAATTGACTTGGACCAAAAGCTAAACAAAAACTACTATTTTAGTTTTTTTTTATTTCTTGACTATTTTGTGAAGAAAATCATGAATTAAATGAAAAATAATATTTTTTAAAAATACCTAAAATAAAGAAAATGAAAATTAAAAATAAAAATATTTTTTTTGTGTTATTTTTTATTTAAAATTGAAAAAGTAAAATGATTAAAAAAACTATTTTTTGTGATTTTTTAACATAAATGAAAATGATAGTAACAAGTGAAAAAATGTCTAAAATGTTGAAAATTAGGATTCGAACTCATAACCTCTCACTCTTGCACTCAACTATATACCTGCTAGACCATCACGCTCATTCGAGTTTGAATGAAATTTGGAAAGATAAGAAGCATGAGAAATTTTTTTGGGGTACAACAACATCTCCCCATGAATGCATGTACAATGTTACACAACATATGCAATTAATATTATCACACAACCTTAATTATACATGCATATCATAATAATCCAACTCATATGAATTATCCACCAAGTTGCACACATTGCATCAAGTAATCATTCTCAACAAAACACATCCAATTAGCATACATTCATTCACACATATCATAAATATTATATCACAAAACATATTCTCTAATGATATCCACAATTCATCAATCCATAACGCAGATATCCATAATTATACGTTATTCACACAACAACATCATTATTAATTCATTAAGTGTTAACCATTTTAGTCATATCATATAAATAATCACATTAGCTTCCTAATGCTTCGAAAGGAACATAAAACGGAGTTATAGATCAAAAGTTATGCATTTTAAATTTTTGACAAAATAGGGTATTTTGGCCCGGCGAAAGAAATGGCCCGCCCGACGCTTCAAGACAAAAATTTGGTCACAAAATTGGCCCTCGCTCCCGGCGAAGGAACAAAAGTGACGACTTGCCCGACGAAGCAAGATGCTCGCCCTGCGAACCACACCAGACTCAGAAAAGTCTGTGCATTTTCAGCACCTTCCACACCAATCAAAATTCGATTTCAACCAACCAAAACTCATCCAAACAGCAAATTATCTCATGCGATAGATTGCTAATCATGTTTCTAACTATGGGTTATCATCCTAACAACATTAAACATGATTGATTCACAAAATCTCGTGGATTTAACATACACACTAACATGTAAAATTTATGAAATAGAGAGATGAATACCTAGCATACAACTACTCATTGCATACATATATATTAAAGATAATGAAGATTCTCTCTCTTACCTTAAATCAAAACTCCCTCTTCTTCAAGATTTCCCCAAATTCCTTCTCTTTCTCTTCTCTTCTCTTTCTCTTCTCTTCCCTTACTACACTAAAACCCTATCAATTAGTCTTCTATCATATTGGGCTTAACTCACAAATGCACCTTATATTCTGTTAGACGCTGGCCTATAGATCTAGAGGGGGGGTGAATAGATCTCACTAAGTTTTTACAGATTTTTCTACAGACTTGAGCGAAAGCGGTTCTGAATCGACTTGCGTCTATTCTGGACCGCTATTGCAAAGGTCGTATGTGTTTCAAAACCAAATAGTAAGTGGAATTGATGGTGAAGTAATATGATAGCTAACCAATACGTTTAACAACTGAAATCCAATTAACTTCTAGATTGACAACTTTGATTTGCAATGCAGTAAGATTGGATTAAGCAAAAACACAAACACTTGGTGATAGGTTCAAATTGATAGTGATTCAAGTTGTGGTGAATTGTGATGTTTGTGCAGAATTTTAATTCACAATTTTAACACTTGAATCGTTGATCAATTTTGCACTTATAACCAATTATGAACAGAAAGTAAAAGAGAAAGTAAAAGCGACAAGAACACGATATTTGTTTAGGCAGTTCGTCGATCGTCCTCGCTACGACTACGTCTGCCCCCAATTCCAAATTGAAATTGGGTAATCTTTCATTAATGTTGAAAGTAGTATATACAAAGAAGATAACAAAGCGATAAACGATAAACCAATTATGTCGATCCTTTGAATCTTCTTCCCCCTTAATCTTGAGCCAGATCAAGGTTATCCAAGAGCTTCACTTTGATTCCCTTCTGCAGTGTCTTGATTCCTTGAACTCCCCGTTCCTCAATCGTTACACTCAGCCGAATCCTCAATGAACGCCTCTTGATAAAAACCCCCAAGAACCACCCGTCGTGGAGGACAAAACCCGCAGATTTTATTCACCAACAAACCCCACAAACCTTCACCCACTAGGAATCTTCAATTCCGTTCCATGGACGTTATCGAACTCATCACTAACCCGCAACGCAAGAATGATTATGTGTAATTGTGTTGGAGATGATGAAGAACGAAGATGAGAAGCGTTTGTGTATCTTTCAGTCGTTGGTGTTGGTTGAATAATTACCCTTGCACAATATATATGATTGCATAACAGTTAGAACCAAGAAAAACTGATTTTTGAACTTTCTTGATCAGTTAGGTCGACCACTTGTAGTGCTTAGGTCGACCTAACAGAGCTTGCAGAATTTTGCTCCCAGTTAGGTCGACCTGTTGAAGGAGTAGGTCGACCAGAATCCTCTTCTGATGCATTCTGGGGACATTTTCACAGATTAGGTCGACCTAGTTGCCATGTAGGTCGACCTAGCAGACTGATATGAAGATTTCTTCATTTTGAGTCGACCTAAATGGTCTGTGAGTCGACCTAGCAGAGGTGCATGGATTTTCCTTCATTTTAGGTCGACCTAGGTTGACAGTAGGTCGACCTAACTGCTGATTTTCTGCATTTTTCATGTCCAGCTTGTGTTGAGTCGACTTATATGCATAGTGGATCACCTTGTGCTTTCATGAGTGATCAAATGCTTTGCTTTTCTGATTCCTCCTTGTTGTTTGAATGCTCATTTGAGTTTGCCATAAATCAAAAACATCTTTGAGTGTAATCTTGTACTCACATACTCCCCCTTTTTGATGATGGCAAACCATTCGACTAAGCTCTGGTAGTAAATGATAAAGACTCAGCAGAGCTCCCCCGTACATCCAGCATCTATCTCTCAACAGGGCAATCTCTCAACAAAGCTCCCCCGTACATCCAGCATCTATCTCCCCCTTTGTCAACATCAAAAAGAGAAAACAGGAGAATAGAAGAGTAACAGGAGAACCATAGATAATAATGCTAGCATGTATAGTGTAGTAGGTAAAAGGTAGTTAATGGTAGAATGAGACACATATGTGAGCAGGAGCAGTTTTTATGCATGAGGTCACTATAAGCATGTTAATTGATAGCATATTATAGTATCAATGATATTTTTGGAAGTGAACAACAATTACGTTACCGCTTTTTCAATATGACGCCTGGCTTGATGATGAACTACCTTTATGCTAAAGAAATGTTAGCAAGACAAATAGATATATACATAAAGTAAAGAAATAATATTAAGAGAAAACAAACGTAATTAGCCCAAATTAGAGATATCGAGTATCCCTAATTCCCTACGAATGTTGAAATATTGCTCCGTTGCTAGCGGTTTGGTGAAGATGTCAGCTAGTTGCTTCTTGCTTTCTACATGTTCAAAAGTAACGTCTCCTTTCTCTACATGATCTCGTAGAAAGTGATGCCTTATTTCAATGTGTTTGGTACGTGAGTGTAAGACAAGATTTTTACTCAAGTTTATGGCGCTTGTGTTGTCGCACATGATAGGTATGTGATCAAGCTTAATACCAAAGTCAAGAAGTTGTTGCTTGAGCCATAATATTTGTGCACAGCAGCTTCCAGCAGCTACATATTCTGCCTCAGCAGTGGATAATGCAACCGATACTTGTTTCTTACTATGCCAACTTATTAATGAGTTTGAGAATAGATGACACGTTCCACTAGTGCTTTTTCTATCGGATTTGCAGCCAGCAAAATCTGAATCGGAGAATCCTGCCAAATGACACTCATTTCCTTTTGGATACCATAGGCCATATGTAGTAGTTCCACGTAAGTATCGCAGAATTCTTTTGACAGCTTTCAAGTGAGATTCTTTTGGACAAGATTGATATCTTGCACACATACACACACTAAACATGATGTCTGGTCTTGAGGCAGTAAGATACAATAGTGAACCTATCATACCTCGGTATAATTTCACGTCAACCTCTTTACCTTTCTCATCTTTGTCTAGATTTGTATTTGCTGCCATAGGTGTGTCAATTTCCTTTGCTTCACTCATTCCAAATCTTTTGAGCAGCTCCGTACAATATTTAGTTTGATTCACAAACGTTCCATGACTGAGTTGCTTGATTTGTAGGCCAAGGAAGAAATTTAGCTCACCCATGAGACTCATCTCAAATTCACTCTGCATAAGCTTAGAAAAGTCTTTGACAAGTTTTGCATTAGTGGACCCAAATATAATATCATCTACATAAATTTGGACTAAGAGAATATCCTTATCTTTTCTTTTAATAAAGAGAGTGGTATCAACTTTACCTCTAGAGTACCCTTGACTAAGGAGAAATTTGCTCAAACGTTCGTACCAAGCCCGAGGGGCTTGTTTAAGACCGTATAGAGCACGTTTCAGCTTATAAACATGAGTTGGATACATGTAATTCTCAAAGCCGGGTGGCTGAGCAACATAGACTTCTTCATTTATATAGCCATTTAGAAAGGCACTCTTAACATCCATTTGGAATAGTTTGAAGTCTTTAGAACAAGCATAAGCAAGTAAGAGGCGAATAGCTTCGAGACGTGCTACAGGAGCGTATGTCTCTTCATAATCAATACCTTCCTCTTGATTGTAACCTTGGGCAACTAATCTAGCTTTGTTTCTAGTAATAACACCGTTTTCATCAAGTTTGTTACGAAAAACCCATCTAGTGCCTATTACTTGATGATCTCCCGGATGAGGGACTAAGTCCCAAACATCATTCCGTTTAAATTGGTTTAATTCTTCTTGCATGGCCATTAGCCAATGCTCATCAAGTAATGCATCCTTAGCGTTTTTCGGCTCAACTTGTGAAACAAAAGCAAAATGATGGCAGAAGTTACTTATCTTTGAGCGTGTTGTAACGCCCCTTGAGATGTCTCCTATTATATTATCAATTGGATGGTCTTTCACGTTTGTCCAGGCCTTGGGAAGTTCTTCATTGTTTGAGATGCTTTCTTTTTCATTTTCATTGTGAGACTCATCTTTCTCTCTCTCAGCATCTTTCTTTACAATACTTTCATCCTCATCTTCCTTATCCTTGACAATGTCTTCAGTGGATGGGCCTGCATTATTAAATGAAAGACCTTTCTCGACATATTTTGCATAAGATTCATCAAAAGAAACGTGTACTGACTCTTCTACTATAAGTAATCTCTTATTATATATTCGATATGCTTTGCTAGATTGTGAGTAACCAAGGAATATGCCCTCATCAGCTTTAGCATCGAATTTTCCAAGATTATCCTTACCATTGTTCAAAACAAAACACTTGCAACCGAATACATGGAGATGAGATACATTTGGTTTTCTACCCTTTAGTAATTCATAGGGAGTTTTGTTCAGTATAGGACGTATTGTTATCCTATTCAAAACATAACATGCTGTACTAATCGCGTCAGCCCAGAAATACTTTGGTAGATTACCCTCATTCAGCATTGTTCTTGCCAGCTCCTCTAGAACACGATTTTTACGTTCAACTACTCCGTTTTGTTGAGGTGTTCTAGGAGCTGAAAAGTTATGCTCAATTCCATGTTTATCACAGTATTTTTCAAAAAGAATGTTTTCAAATTCTCCACCGTGATCACTTCGAATTGCGACTATTTTGTTGTTCATTTTGTTTTGACATAATCTTGCAAATTGAGTAAAGGCTGAAAAAGTTTGATCCTTACTAGGTAAAAAGATTGTCCAACAAAATCTCGAGTAATCATCGACAATGACAAAACCATAGGTGTTTCCACCTATGCTTTTAGTCCTTGAAGGGCCAAAGAGATCCATGTGAAGTAGTTCAAGAGGGCGTGATGTTGAAACCACGTTCTTTGATTTAAAAGAGATTTTTGTTTGCTTTCCCTTTTGACAAGCATCACATAGATGATCTTTTGAAAACTTCATTTTGGGTAAACCGATTACTAAATCTTTTGAGACAACTTTATTTAGTAAGTCAAAATTTATGTGGGCGAGACGTCTATGCCAAAGCCATGAGTCATCGCCTAGAGCAACTAGACATTTGGTACTAGACTTAGATACCTCATCCAAGTTTAGCATGTAGATGTTGTTTACTCTTAAGCCCTTAAACATAATGTCTCTTTTCTTAGTATGTTCTATTGTGCATCCAGAATTTGTAAACATTACTTTAAAATCTTTGTCGCACAATTGACTTATACTTAAAAGATTATGTTTAAGACCTTCTACTAGCAGCACATCAGTTATAGTAGTGGTAGAAGGGTTACCTACACTTCCTTTACCAAGTATGGCTCCCCGATTGTTATCTCCATAGGTGACATACCCCTTTTTCTTTGCTTGAAACTCAACGAAAAGAGATAGGTCTCCAGTCATGTGTCTTGAACATCCGCTATCAAGGAACCACAACCTTTCGGCAATGTCAAGACACTTTTCAGCTTTCTTTTTCTTGTTTTGATGAGCCATGAAACATAGGTTTGCTGATTCTTCTTCATCGCTTGACGAGCTTTCACTAGATGAATCACTTTCCCATGCTATGTAAGCTCTTTTAGATTTGTTATGACCTTTGCTTTGGTTCTTCTCCTTTTCTTTCTTAAGGTATGGACAATCCGGTTTGTAGTGACCGGCTTTCCCACAATTGAAGCAAAGACCTTTGATCTTTCCTTTGTTGTCGTCATCTTGTTTGAACATGTTTGACTGCTTTCTATAGTTGATCAATCCTTTGTCGGAATGTTTTGCTCCATTTTTCTTTAGATATTTGTTGTATCTTCGCACAAACAGTCCCATTTCCTCATCATCGGAGTCTTCGTCATCACTTGTGTCACTATCCTTTGGCTCTCGTTTTGAGGTCTTGGAGCTCGAAGCTTTTAGAGCTATTGACTTCTTCTCTACCTCTTTCTCCATGTTCTTTTCTTTCTTTGTCCTCTTCTCATGCATGTCAAGGCATTTAAGATGCTGTTCATGTTCCTCTAGTTTACCAAAAAGAGTGGTAATGTCTAAAGTGTTGAGATCATTTGCTTCCTTAATTGCTGTAACTTTGGGCTGCCATTCCCTGTTCAAACACCTTAAGATTTTGTTAGTAGCAACTGCATTGGAAACAGGTCTATCAAGAGAATTTAATCGATTTTTCAGGTGAACGAATCTTTTCTGCATGCTTTCGATGGTTTCACCATCTTCCATGTGGAAAAGTTTGAACTCTTGAGTTAACGTATTGATCCTAGCTAGTTTGACATCATCCGTTCCCTCGTGGGCAACTTGCAATGTGTCCCACATAGCTTTAGCTGATCTACAATGGGAAACGCGATAGTATTCATCAACTCCTAGAGCTGAGATTAGAATGTTTCTCGCTTTCCAATCGTATGCATATTTCTTTTCATCTTCAGCATTCCAAGTATCTTCTGGTTTTGGAACAACTGCACCAGCTGCATTTGTCATAGTGATCTGAAATGGACCATTGACAATAGCTGTCCAGATGTTCCTATCAATTGCATTGATATGGACACACATACAATCCTTCCAATAGCCGTAGTTTTCTCCGTTGAAAACTGGAGCTCTATTATGAGCCCCTTTAGGTCCAGAAGCCATCTTTCCAATAAGTGTTTCACGTAGCACGGAATAAACCAGAGCTCTTGATGCCACTTGTTAGACGCTGGCCTATAGATCTAGAGGGGGGGGGGGGGTGAATAGATCTCACTAAGTTTTTACAGATTTTTCTACAGACTTGAGCGAAAGCGGTTCTGAATCGACTTGCGTCTATTCTGGACCGCTATTGCAAAGGTCGTATGTGTTTCAAAACCAAATAGTAAGTGGAATTGATGGTGAAGTAATATGATAGCTAACCAATACGTTTAACAACTGAAATCCAATTAACTTCTAGATTGACAACTTTGATTTGCAATGCAGTAAGATTGGATTAAGCAAAAACACAAACACTTGGTGATAGGTTCAAATTGATAGTGATTCAAGTTGTGGTGAATTGTGATGTTTGTGCAGAATTTTAATTCACAATTTTAACACTTGAATCGTTGATCAATTTTGCACTTATAACCAATTATGAACAGAAAGTAAAAGAGAAAGTAAAAGCGACAAGAACACGATATTTGTTTAGGCAGTTCGTCGATCGTCCTCGCTACGACTACGTCTGCCCCCAATTCCAAATTGAAATTGGGTAATCTTTCATTAATGTTGAAAGTAGTATATACAAAGAAGATAACAAAGCGATAAACGATAAACCAATTATGTCGATCCTTTGAATCTTCTTCCCCCTTAATCTTGAGCCAGATCAAGGTTATCCAAGAGCTTCACTTTGATTCCCTTCTGCAGTGTCTTGATTCCTTGAACTCCCCGTTCCTCAATCGTTACACTCAGCCGAATCCTCAATGAACGCCTCTTGATAAAAACCCCCAAGAACCACCCGTCGTGGAGGACAAAACCCGCAGATTTTATTCACCAACAAACCCCACAAACCTTCACCCACTAGGAATCTTCAATTCCGTTCCATGGACGTTATCGAACTCATCACTAACCCGCAACGCAAGAATGATTATGTGTAATTGTGTTGGAGATGATGAAGAACGAAGATGAGAAGCGTTTGTGTATCTTTCAGTCGTTGGTGTTGGTTGAATAATTACCCTTGCACAATATATATGATTGCATAACAGTTAGAACCAAGAAAAACTGATTTTTGAACTTTCTTGATCAGTTAGGTCGACCACTTGTAGTGCTTAGGTCGACCTAACAGAGCTTGCAGAATTTTGCTCCCAGTTAGGTCGACCTGTTGAAGGAGTAGGTCGACCAGAATCCTCTTCTGATGCATTCTGGGGACATTTTCACAGATTAGGTCGACCTAGTTGCCATGTAGGTCGACC
Organism: Vicia villosa; assembly: GCF_029867415.1. Taxonomy (NCBI): domain Eukaryota; kingdom Viridiplantae; phylum Streptophyta; class Magnoliopsida; order Fabales; family Fabaceae; genus Vicia; species Vicia villosa. Next base: position 30,035 of record NW_026705685.1, read on the forward strand.
TAGCAGACTGATATGAAGATTTCTTCATTTTGAGTCGACCTAAATGGTCTGTGAGTCGACCTAGCAGAGGTGCATGGATTTTCCTTCATTTTAGGTCGACCTAGGTTGACAGTAGGTCGACCTAACTGCTGATTTTCTGCATTTTTCATGTCCAGCTTGTGTTGAGTCGACTTATATGCATAGTGGATCACCTTGTGCTTTCATGAGTGATCAAATGCTTTGCTTTTCTGATTCCTCCTTGTTGTTTGAATGCTCATTTGAGTTTGCCATAAATCAAAAACATCTTTGAGTGTAATCTTGTACTCACATATTTTATTTCTATTATTTAGGCCCAACTAATTATATTTCATAATTAACTCAAATAGCACAAATACACATATAGTTAAATAATTAAATAATTATATCACATAATAATTAAATAAATAGTTAGTTAATAAAAACACCAATAAATCAATATATGTCATAACTAATCAAATCGGGATGTTACAAGTGTAGCCTAGCTAGTAAACAGTAATTCCATGGTCTTACCCACACACAATCAGAAGAAACCCAATAACTTATTATGGGCTTAGGCCCATCGCTATCTACGCCCCTCAATTCAATAATTTGGAACAAAAACAACTAAATTACACTCCTGGTCTTAATTGATTTAAAAAAAAAAACCATCTTGGCTCAAACCTTATTTACACACTCAATTCCTATTTAACACCTCCCTGTGATTTAAACAAATACTAACTTAGCTAATAAATTTATTTGTGTAAATTATTTTATATATTCACTAAATCTTCCTTATTTTTGTTCATTGGCCTAAAAAATTATTTTATATAATAAAATAATAATATTCTTATAATAATCAAATAAATATTTATATTTTAACCAAATAAATGACATATAATATAACAATTAAGTAAATTACACTTTAAAATATAAATTACTGAAAAATAAAATTTGAGATGACCTTAAAGAAATTCATAAAATAAAATACTGAAAAATAAAAATTTGAGATGACCTTAAAGAGGTTTGAAACAAAATTCAAATTTTATTATAAATTAAACAAATAAATGAGGTAATTAATGGCATTGGCTAATATGCATAAGGATTTTCCTTATGCACCATGCATAAGTCAATCTAAGCCATTGGATCATGTTCTTAATGCAGTATTGAGTATTGAGTATTGAGTGGTGAGTATTGAGTAATAACAATTGATGTTTAGAATTTGATCTAATGATCCAATGGTCCATAATAATCTATGCACGGTGCATAGATTTTTATCTATGCACGGTAACTGCACCCGTAATTAATGTCTATCCTCATTCAATACTTAGAACAATCTGTTGGTTTGAACGAGACAATATTATTTTTTAGGTCATAACCAACCAAATAGTTGCTTATTTTTAAACCCACTATACTTTATTCTTTTATCAATTTAAACCAACCAAATATTATTTATTCCTTTATTTTTAAACCCACTATACTTTATTCTTTTACCTCCGACACTAATTGCTTTTAAATTTAGATAGTAATAGTCGGATTTGTAGTTTCCTATCATTTTGACCATAGGAGTTGAAATAACATTATTACCAGAAACAATAGCTGCATCTCCAAAATTGAGTTTGCTAGATTGATTAATATTTCTATAATCAATTAGACAATATGAGAATCTTTCATGAAAGGAAGATCCTAATTGTTTTATAAGTGACATAGGCCCGGTTGCAAAGCCAATTACACCTGAACTTTTTCCGATATCTGATAAAGGATTAGTGTGTCCACATCCCATAACAATGTCAGGAAATGATATGATGGATCCGACGGCGGACTCTAATGTAATTGTCTCTAAAATAAGATCTCCTTGTGTTTTTCCATCACGACCATAATCTAATGTATATTCACAAGAATCTCTATCTTTAGAACAAGAAATATCTTCTTCCTTAGATTTGCATCTACTAGAAGAACATGGAATTTTTTTGTAACTCGAAGATTTTGAAGGATTAAAAATTGGAGTAGTTTGATTGTAACATAAAATACAGGGCTTGCATTGAATCCAAATTAAGTTACTACCTGAATCCAAAATACCATAGACCTTAAATGGCGGGGTACCAACAAAATAACACATTAGATATTCAGCTTCATCATAGATCAGAGACAACTTAGGTTTGTTTTTAGAAAAAAAATATTTTTCATTGATATAATTGACACGATTGATAGAACGATATAAAGAACTGAGAGATTTTTGGAATATAGTTTGTGTAGGGTTGTAAAAGGGTGACTTATAAGAATCACGGTGAATTAGTTCAACACTAAAACCATTGTTTATAGGATGTGAACAAACTATTAAACTAAAAAAGAAAAAAATAAGGATAGACGATAAAATTCGTGACATTATTTTAGACATTTGAGTAAACTTTTGTTATGATAAGTTATATTCTTTCACGCTTTTTATAAGACGAGAATGCACATAGATGAAAAGATAAGAACATAAAAACTATAGAATTTAAAATAATCAATAATTGTCTAATCACCCATCTTTATTATTTTTTTGGTAAAAATTTATATATAATAACTATTATACCTATTTTAAAAGATTTGATTTCACTATTTGATTACGAGATTGATATATCCTATTCAATGAAAAAATGGAAATATTTAATCATACGAATTTCATATTGTTATTAGAGATTAATATATATATATATATATATATATATACTCCATTTTATCACAATTATAAGAAAATACATCTTTTCATATTTGTTTTAATAATCAATGAATTCAGGTCATATACATTTGCTATTCAATGAAATTGATAAGATAATAATTGTTTATAATAATGAATAGAACGATTGTAATTTTAAAAATAAATATAATAATATTTTTTTAGTTTTGACTCAAAAATAATTTTATAAATATCATAATTTAATTGAACGTATTTGTAAAAAAATTACATCTCCCGTGGTTAAATATTCATATTGTGAAAAACAATAAAAACTTTTAATTTTAAATTAGATATTTCATATTTATTTATTGAGAGTTAAATGCCTTAAAAATACATACCTTTATTATTTAGGCCTAATTACCGTTGAGTCCATATATTTTAGTCCTACCCGAAAACTAGTGCCTCAATTTTAAATATAACCACTTTGTTTCCACTCACATGTATGCACTCAACATCACACCTCGAGTTTATCAACAGTGAAAAAGAACAACCCAAATTAGTATATTAAAAATAATTCTCTAGTCAAGAGTTTTTTATTTTTTATTTTTAAATATTACATGTATTTTATTTGACATTAATATATTGAAAATTAAACTATATATTAATTTAATAAAAAATACATGTAATATTTGAAAATAAAAAATAAAAAACTCTTGACTAGAGAATTATTTTTAATATACTAATTTGGGTTGTTCTTTTTCACTGTTGATAAACTCGAGGTGTGATGTTGAGTGCATACATGTGAGTGGAAACAAAGTGGTTATATTTAAAATTGAGGCACTAGTTTTGTGGTAGGACTAAAATACATGGACTCAAAGGTAATTAGGCCTAAATAATAAATATATATTTTTTTAACGCATTTAACTCTCAATAAATAAATATGAAATATCTAATTTAAAAATTAAAAGTTTTTATTGTTTTTCACAAATATGAATATTTACCCATGAGAGATGTAACTTTTTTACAAATACATTCAGTTAAATTATGATATTTATTAAATTATTTTTGAATCAAAACTAAAAAAATATTATTGTATTTATTTTTAAAATTACAATCGTTCTATTCATTAATATAAATAATTATTATCTTTCCAATTTCATGAATAGCAAATGTATATGACCTGAATTCATTGATTATTGAAAAATCTGAAAAAGATGTATTTTCTTATAATTGTGATAAAAGAGGGTATATATATTAATCTCTAATGACAATATGAAATGCGTATGATTATATATTTCCATTTTTTTCAATGAATAAAGATATATCAATCATATTTGGTAATCAAATAGTCAAATCAAATCTTTAAAATAGGTATAATAAAAATTATGTATAATTTTTTACCAAAAATATAATAAAGATGTGATCAGACAAATATTCATTATTTTAAATTCTATAGTTTCTATGTTCTTATCTTTTCATCTATATGCATTCTCGTCTTATAAAAAGGGTGAAAGAATATAACTTATTATAACAAAAGTTCACTCAAATGTCTAAAATAATGTCACGAATTTCATTGTCTATCTTTATTTTCTTCTTCCTTTTTAGTTTAATAGTATGTTCACGTGCTATAAACAATGGTTTTAGTGTTGAACTAATTCACCGTGATTCTTATAAGTCACCACTTTACAACCCTACACAAACTATATCTCAAAAATCTCTCAATTCTTTATATCGTTCTATCAATCGTGCCAATTATATCAATCAAAAAAATTATTTTTCTAAATACAAACCTAAGTCCTCTTTGATCTATGATGAGGGCGAATATCTAATGAGTTATTTTGTTGGTACCCCACCATTTAAGGTCTATGGTATTTTGGATTCAGGTAGTAACTTAATTTGGATTCAATGCAAACCCTGTATTATATGTTACAACCAAACTACTCCAATTTTTAATCCTTCAAAATCTTCGAGTTATAAAAAAATTCCATGTTCTTCTAGTAGATGCAAATCTAAGGAAGAAGATATTTCTTGTTCTAAAGATAGAGATTCTTGTGAATATACATTAGATTATGGTCGTGATGGAAAAACGCAAGGAGATCTTATTTTAGAGACAATTACATTAGAGTCCGCCGTCGGATCCATCATATCATTTCCTGACATTGTTATGGGATGTGGACACACTAATCCTTTATCAGATATCGGAAAAAGTTCAGGTGTAATTGGCTTTGCAACCGGGCCTATGTCACTTTTAAAACAATTAGGATCTTCCTTTCATGAAAGATTCTCATATTGTCTAATTGATTATAGAAATATTAATCAATCTAGCAAACTCAATTTTGGAGATGCTGCTATTGTTTCTGGCAATAATGTTGTTTCAACTCCTATGGTCAAAATGATAGGAAACTACAAATCCGACTATTACTATTTAAATTTAAAAGCAATTAGTGTCGGAGGTAAAAGAATAAAGTATAGTGGGTTTAAAAATAAAGGAATAAATGCTTCTACTCATAACATCTTACTTGACTCTGGTACAACTATAACTTTTGTTCCACGTCATTTTTATCATAGGTTAGAATCCGCCGTTAAAAAAGCGACTAAACTCCCGCGCTTTTACGATGATAGTGGTGAATTTAACCTTTGTTATAATATCACATCCAAGAAACCAAAATTTCCTGTAATTGTTGCACATTTTAGTGGCGGAGATGTTAAATTAGATTCTAGGGGCACCTTTAGATCTTTATCTGAAGGGATTGAATGCTTTTCTTTTTTTCCACATGAACGTGATTTAGGCATCTTTGGACACAGTATGCAAGTGAACTATTTGGTTGGTTATGACCTAAAAAATAATATTGTCTCGTTCAAACCAACGGATTGTTCTAAGTATTGAATGAGGGTAGACATTAATTACTTCATTTATTTGTTAAATTTATAATAAAATTTGAGTTTTGTTTCAAACCTCTTTAAGTTCATCTCAAATATTTATTTTTATGTATTTTATTTTCTGAATTTCTTTAAGGTCATCTCAAATTGTATTTTTCAGTATTTTATATTTTTAAGTGTTACTTACTTAATTGTTATATAATATGTCATTCATTTGGTTAAAATATAAATATTTATTTGATTATCATAAGAATATTATTATCTTATTCCATAAAATAATTTTTTAGGCCAATGAACAAAAATAAGGAAGATTTAGTGAATATATAAAATAATTTACACAAATAAATTTATTAGTTAAGTTAAATAAATAAATTATTTGTTTAAATCACTGGGAGGTGTTAAATAGGAATTGAGTGTGTAAATAAGGTTTGTTCCAAATTAGTGTATTGATGGTCGTAGATAGCGATGGGCCTAAGCCCAGAATAAGTTGTTGGGTTTCTTCTGATTGTGTGTGGGTAGGGGTGGCAAAACGGGTCGTGGCCCGTCGGGCCGGCCTGTCCACACGTCAAAAAATGGCGGATTGGGTTGACATTTTAGGTCTGCCCTGCCAAAATCCGCCGGCCTGCCCACCAAGTGAAGGAGTAAAGAGACTACTAACTCTAATGAGCTTCTCTTCTTTGCAATTGCATTTATCTTTGCTAAAAAAATAGTTATAAATACAAAATGATTCATGATAATTTAATTAATTAATTAAAATAGTTATATATATATATATATATATATATGAAGAGAAAGAAGAATCTTCCCGAAATATTTCCAAGAGAAATCAAATTTTTCCACCACACCGAAGATGAAGAGAAAGAAGAATTAAGAGAAGAAAAGATAGAAGAATACGTACCTCCACAAAATGACTTCATAATTAAATCATATTCTCTCATCTTTTTATCTTCACCAATGTTTTGTGGTTTATTTTTCTTTTTCATTTTAATTTTTTGTTATTTTAGGTTGTAAATCTATATGAAGATGAAAACTGGTTTTAAGTTTTTTGTTTTGTTTTTCAAGATGTAGATCTATCCGAAGACAAAAATTGACTTTAAAGTAATATTCAAAGTGTAAGTTGTAACATTCAAGTTTTCTCTTTTTCATCTTCTTAACATATTTTTCAAATTTTTTTTTTAAATTGTAGATCTATCGAAACAAAGACAAAAACTTGTATTAAGAACAAGTATTTGTTAAAATATAAATTATGGTTAGTAATTTATATATGTTTTTTTCCATATATGTTATTTTTACATCAGATCTATTATTTTTATAAATGTTATTTTGCAGATTTATTATATTTATATCATATATGTATCAATTTGTGTGTTTTTTGGATAATATATGTCTTCTTTTTTTATTTTTGATGTTCATGGCAAAATCCAACTTTTATTTTATTTTATTTTATTTTAATATCTTTTTTCATTTCTTATGTTTTTTCAGGTTTTAGATCTACTTATAAGAAGACAAAAAAAGTTAAATAATATGGAGAATTTCTTAACTTTTTTTTTTCACTTCTTTTTTTTCTTGAAAATGAGGGCAAAAGCCCAAAACAAAAAGAACAACTACCAGAGAGGGACAAAAGGATTACAAATCCTATGCATATCAAACTGCAACAGATGCTCTATGAATTTAGGAGCATCTTCATAAATCAAAAACTCCTTTTCCACACAGCCTGTATTTGCTAAAAAATCTGCACAAGCCTTAGAACTCCTATGCGCATGCTCAATAATAATGACTTCCATACTAGCCATGATGTCCATGATTTTTCGCAAGATAGCTACACAATCAACCTCACCCACCTTTCCTTCTTCAAGAGATTTAACAACATTAATAGAGTCCAAATTAATCTCTACTTTGTAGTACCCTACTCTCTTAGCAAGATTCAATTCTTCTAAGACTCCTCAAAATTCAGCAAGGAGAGCACTACTTCTACCAACAAATTTAGAGAAGCCTCCTTTCCCATCCCCTTTGTAATTCCTCAAAATACCTCCACAACCCGCTATGTTGTCAGCTTTGCTATCTCCGTCTGTGTTGAGCTTTATCAAACTTCTAGAAGGAGGTTTCCAACCATAAAGATTATTAGCTAGGCCATCTACCCCGACTGTTTTATGCTAACTAATAGTTTGCTTGTTATCCTAGCTTCTCTTCAAAATCTGATGAATCAGATCTACCAGCCTAATATAATTTGCACAATGTTCCTCATTATTTCTCCAAGACCATAGCGCATGGCACGCAATGATCCATATGTTGCTCCAATTATTCCCTTTATGGTTCAAGTTAACACTAATCCAATTCTCCTTATCAGCAGCAAAGAATTTCGACTGCATGTTATTAGGAACCAAACTCCGCCAAGTTTTCTTGTTATAAGGGCAATCACGAAGGGCATGAATACTAGTTTTACACACATTCTCGCATCTATTGCAACAAGCACTCCCAAGACCCTTTTTACTTTTACTATAATTTGTTAACATCCGATCGTGCTTCAAAAGCCACATAAAGCTCGTGCAACGCTCCGGAACCAAGGCTTTCCAAATTTTGATCCACTCCAAGTCTATACCAGCACTATTGAAGCCTTCGATCTCATTAAACATGTCTTTAACCGAAAATGTCTCCTTGCCCATACCTGCAAAACAGAAAATGTCAGTTCCATTCCCCAAGTTCGGAGGAACGCAAGCTTTGAGTCTCTCTATCCAAGCCATTGGCAGCCAGGTTTGCAGGATGGCTACATTCTAGTCACCAGCATCATTTACCAAGTCACGAACGTGAGCTCCTTTCAGATTCTCTGGAATTGTCACATCATAGTTTTCCACACAATATTCATGCCTTAACCAGTTATCATTCCAAGCCCTAATACTTGCACCCTCTCCAACAATCCACATTCTCGTTTCGACCATATCCAGTATTGGATGCACAATGTCCTTCCACAAACTAGAGTCAGATTGTTTGGTTTTCCAACAATCTTCAATGCCCTGGATTTTATGCTTTTTCTTTAAAACGCTGCACCATAGATCATTAGATTGATTATACATCTGCCAACCAAGCTTCATAAGGCACATTTCATTTAGAGCATTCAAATCCCTCAGCCCTACTCTTTTGATCATTAATATTTCTTTTTTCTTTTTTGAAATTTATTATATATTTTTTAAATTTTATACTTATGAAGAAGTATAACTCTTTTGATCATTAATATTTCTCTTTTATTTTTTGAAATTTATTATATATTTTTTAAATTTTATACTTATGAAGAAATATAACTAATTTTGTAATGTTTCTAAACATTGAGATTGAAAAAAAATTCTATTATTTATTTTAATTTAATATCTTTTATTATTATTTTTATTTTTATTATTATTATTAATATTATTATTATTATTGGCATCATTATTATTATTATAATAAAACAAGTCATAATGACTAACAGTTAAAAAATGTTTCAATAAAAAAGATATACTTGTGAATTTTATTATGAACCTCGTGGAAAAGAGATAGTTAACTTCATTTTGATCTTCCTCTTCTCTTCTTAGTTTTGATTTTTTCCGAATTTAATCTGCCCCATCTCCATCATTATCATCATCATCTAGGAAAATAATATCTGCATCTTTGAGTAGCACAAATTGTTCTTTGTTTAACTTCATTTTGTTGGAACCAGAGGAAAACTACAAATCTTCTTCCTCTTTCCTTCTTAGCTTTAATTTTCCACGAGTTCGATCTAAAACTGAAACTAAAACTGGCATCATCTTGATGAGAAACAATAGAGAATGTTTGTTTAGATATATTGTAGTACTTTTGTTTCTATGACAGGTTATGGATTATCATATATACTGGAACGTTATCATGCAAACCATTCTTCACCTCAGTTGACTAGACCAATAGGTATGAGTTATTGATTGGACGTGACAAATGCAAAAACGTATATTGAAAAACAAGTTTTCTCCGAAATGAAATAATTCAATAATGCATTAACTCATTTCTCTTGCTATACTTTATGTAGTGAAACAAGAATCTCACCTTTTATTTATGGAGAGTTGATATGCTCACACCTAAAATCATACCTAACAAATAAAGCATGACTCATGTGTTTTTTTTTCATAACAAATAAAAAAAATAATTAAACAATTTAGAAAATCAAAGTGTTACTTTTTATTGTATAAGTAACATTTCTTTTTATTTATGTTATCACATGGTATGATTTTTTATACCAATGTTGCTTTTAACTTATCCACACTATAAATTTATTAAAATTCATAAAATAGCCATTTGAGATTTTAAGAACATTTTATAAAAGTGATAAAATACTTTTATAAATTTATTAAAATTCATAAAATAACAACCTACAAATGAATTTTAAGAATATTTTATAAAAGTAATAAAATACTTTTAGAATCATGTTGTTTATATACTAAATTTTATGTAGAAGGTATGATATATTATACTAAATTCTACCTTATAGGTTTGAAAATTTAATGGCCTGTGTGTTGTTACTAACTTTGTTAGTCAAGTATCTTTCCGTCGAGGTAAGATCTTCTCCATTTCTCAAAAGAAATGGAGGGCTTCATTACTAAAGTTTTGGTGCACAATGCATTAATATTTTTGAAAAGTGTGACATGTGTTTGTATAATTTAACTTTTATATTATGAAAACTTTAATAATGAGGTTTTCCATTTCTTTTGAGAAATAGAGAGAATCTTGACTCTTATTTCCGTCGGGTCTTAATGTGTGTACAAGTAAAGCAACCAATTAGTTCTTCCTTATAGTTTTTAAATCTTTTCTTCATTTAATAGATAAAAAAAATCATAAATTGACTTATAACAACATGGGTGGCATGATTGGTCTCCTTAAAACTAGTGTATAACATTTACATTAATTTCACCATATTATATTTCACATATGTTTTTTATGAAAATTTATAATTAAATTGATATTTTATTTATTTTTAGTGATAGTACATATGCTCTTTTCAATAGATTTCTTGTCATAATACAAATAACTTTTAAATAAATTGTTTAGAAGAAAATAAAATAGATGTAACTTTTTATTACCTATTTACCAATTCCCCCCATTTCCAATGCTACTCTAGAAACGGCATGACTCCTTCTTCCATGTTTGAATAACCTATATGGATAAGTAAAATAGGTTGTTTAAAAACTTGTAACCAGCCAAACCGACTATTATCATTTTGTAAAATTTCACACAGAAACTACAATTAAACTAAACAAAAGCATACTAAAAACCAACTAATTTTTCATACGAAGAAATAATCTTTGACGTCGGAATAATAAATGTTACAAACTTGGCAAGATCTAAATCTAATGGTGTGTAAATATTCATAAGCGTAGTAGTACTAGTTACTAAATATGTATCCTTAAAATTTGTTTGATTAAACCATAGTTACCTCATACATAGATCTAACTTTGAGGCTGACATTCCTTCTCAAGCTAGAAATGTTGGTGACAGAACTTGACATGATAGAATGACAAGATGAAACAGCCATTGATATTAGTTCCCAAATGTTAAAACAATGAGATAGCTTTGTAAATCCTACTAATTGAACTCTTGCCACCAAGTGAAGGAGTAAAGAGACTACTAACTCTAATGAGCTTCTCTTCTTTGCAATTGCATTTATCTTTGCTAAAAAATAGTTATAAATACAAGATGATTCATGATAATTTAATTTACTATATATATATATATATATATATATATATATATATATATATATATATATATATATATATATATATATATATATATATATATATATATATATAATTTCTTAATATTTATAGTGGTGTAATTAAAAAAGACATTGCAGATAAAATTGTTAAAATAGACTTGGTCTATGTGGGCTTCGTGCTTTTTGGGATTGGAGAAAAAAACTCGTTGTAATATGAATCCAAAAACTATTACCCGAGGCGGATCCTAGATACATTTTGTTATTACTATGAATTTTCTTTGAAATTGACATTGCGTTCTTCGATTTTAACAAATATTAGTGTTATAGGAATTGTATCCACGTGTTTTAGTCCTTGCGCTGCCGCATTTCTCGCAGTTACGCGACCTAACGTAAAAAACTTGATTTTTTAAAAAAAATCGACTCCAAATTGAAATTTTATCGTTTTTACTTAATAAAAAAATCAGGGATCAAAGTCTTCTATTATGGGACAAAATACACAAAATACGAACGCATACGATGATTTGTTATAATTAACAGAACTTATCCGTTAAATAATTGGAGATTATCCTTCAAAACTCAAGACTCAGTTCAAGCTTGTGATTTTAAATCTAAATCTAGATTTAGCATATCTGTCCGATCAAATTCCCATTTTCAAAGCAAAGTATAAACAAAATCAATTCCCATTTTCAAAGCAAAGTATAAACAAAATCAATTTATTAAATCATTTCAATCAAAGACAGTACAAGAACCCAAAATTTGTTTACTAAACATAAAATTATAGAGCACAAAGATTCAACATTTCAATGAAAGATAGCACAATAATCCAATAACATTGTGAAAGATACAACCTTGGTTGTAAATTAAGAAGAATACTTGAACAATGCTATTGAAATGTTACTTGAACTATATTTTTTCTATCATCTCTTTTTAAACATATTTTTTATAATATGGTGAATAGGTATTTTGGCCCCTGCTGTATAGGTTTGGAGGGTGTTGAACCCTATACATAAAGCTTAAAAAAGTAAGCACTCTTCCACTAGACCACTTGTTATGTTTCTATAGTTTAATTTCTTCCATCAAATATATATTATAATGCTTCAATTAATAGGCTAAATTACCTCTAGGATCCTTTAAGTTATTTAATTATAATAAGTCAGTCTTTTATGTTTTTTTTGCTACAAGTTGGTCTCTTATGTTAACTAACGTCTGCAATGTTGACCCTATTCAAAATATCTTTTCTAAAAAAGCTAAGTTGGCACAAACGGCGTTGATGTGGAACTTAACATTGCTGACATCAAATTTTTTATATTAATTTAGTTACTTAGAAATTAATAATACATTTTTTTTAATAACGTTGCTGACATAAAATTTTTTTTATTAATTTAATTAGTTAAAAAGTAATTAATATAATTTTTTAAAAAAATTAAATGGACTTTGGGCCCCATAGTCTTGCACTATATCTCTAACTCATAGTTAGCTACCAATGTATGTTTGTGTCGAGATAGAATTCTCTCCATTTTTTTTTCCATTTTTTCTCTCCATTATTATAGTTTGTAAGTATTTTGGAGTGTATAATAAATTATTAAATCTAATTAATGTCACATTATTGTATTTATATTTCACAAACTATGGTAATGGTAAAAATGGAGTTGATGAGAAATAGAGAGGAGCGTGACTCGTTTGTGTCAATTATATAAACACTAAAATCAAGTGTAAAGAAAATGATGTGACACATCAATAAAAAGGAAACAACACAACACAACAGAACCATCAAGTGTTGTATCTGTCTCTTCTTTAGCACAATCTTTGCAACCATCCATTGTTCTGTTGTTATGTTATGTCTCTGCTTATACAATTGCTAAGACAACATAAGAATGATTTTCTAAAGAAAATTTATGTCTTATTTATTGGAGAACAATCACAAGTTCTAATAAATGTTTCTTGATAAGACATTTACGAGTGGACAAGTGACATTGACGTCCATCAATGTTATTCAATATATATACAAATGTGCTTAAAGAATTGAATTTCCTATCCAATATCTTAATGTTTAAATCTTTAATACCTCTACCATCATAATGAGACTTGGGGATTTCTATAGGGTTTGTTTTTGACAAATAACTTTTAAAAATTTAATAGCTTCTTGTGATGTGTTGTTCAACAATCGAAGCTTTCTAACCATGATGATTCTTTTTATACCCTTTAGAGATTTTCGTTGTAGTTGTTTTTTATTATTAGACAAGAAATCCTAAAAGATTAAATTGAGATCGATGTTGTTGGTTAAAATGATATTAATTGTTTTTCTAAAACTGTGATTGATGTTATATATTTATTGTTTATTTTGTTGTCATTTTGTTTATGTTATTGTCATGTTGTTGTCATTTTATTTATGTTTTCATTTTATTAAACTGATATTCATTTTTATTGTTAAATTGAGATTGATGTTTTTGTGGTTATTTGTGCAGCTCCACTAAAGTCCATGCAAAATTTGAGGTAATTATATCTGACGTGAATTGCTTGTTTTACTAACCCTCTTTGAACATATAAACTTTTAAAGAGATTTACTAAATTATAATGAGTAAAACTAAGTTATATATGAAAAACAAGTTTTTTGGAATCTCTCAGCTCTTTATTCCTCTCCCATTTTTTATTGTTAAAATTTCTCCATATGCATCTAATTTTCGATCAACTCCTTCTTCTATACTTGTTCATTTGGCAATGCATCCAATTTATACTTTGAAGAATGAATTAGTAGAGGGAGAAATGTGGAATGAAAAAATTGAAATATATAGAGATATTTTAATCATAATAGAAAGAGAGAAAATAGTAATGACTTGAAAGACGCTAAAAAGCTTTTGATTAACATAAATTGCCTTCGAAGCATAACTTAATTTTTTCGTATTTTCATTTTCAAAATCAATTTTTATGGTTATATTTTTAGTTAGATTTTGGTGGAATAAGCAATCCACATAAATATAATAAACTAAATAATATTTAATCTGTCGGTTATATGTCAAAATTGAATGAAATATAACAAAGCTGAATGAAATAACTAACTTAACCCGTCAGTTATTTTGATAACCGGTGGAAAAAATTATCCATTTATAAATTACAAAAATAATCTCACTAGGGATCAAACCAGTGATCACTTTACACATTACTCGCCTGTTTAGAAATGACTGAGAGGTTAAACGACACACTTTTCAGGACGCCCTACGTTACCTCACCCATGTACCTGAGATAAAATCCCTTTCATGTCTGAGGTAAGATGTCTTATTTATAGTAGTGTGTTGTCTTTCGTTACATCGTCTGTGTAACTGAGGTAAATACCACTTTGCGTCAGAGGTAAGAATTGTCATTTGTAGTAGTGAATCATTTTTATCATGAATTCCACTTGTTGTTGGATCTCTCACAACAACTAGTTCGTGTCTTTTTCTAAGTTGATCTCTCAAAGAAGCGAATTTATGACAATATTATAAATGACAAAATAAGGCACTAATAACACATCATTTAACACAAATGACTACTTCACATTAACTTCACATTGCTCAATATAAAGGATTTTATCTCATAACGAGCTTAATACATACATCTATATTGGATCTTAAGATAAACATTCATACATACATAATGAAGCAAATATAAAAACCTAAGAACAACTTCTTTTTCTTCTTGCAATATTCGGTCAGCAAGAGACTGACTCTATCACGCCATATAGTGGTAGCAGACACTTATGACAATGAGAAGACAAAGTTCTTCACTTTTTTCAACTCACTCTATTCACCAAATCTAACCAAGTGTTTCTCCCTCTAAATTGCTGAACTTTATTTATAGTCACTTCCATCTATGATTCTTGTATTTTTTTGGATCATGGATTTTTGGATATTCGGGAAATATTGCCCAAAGAAATCAGCAAGCTTTCCTCAAATTCTCCATTTTCCGTACCATTGTAGAGCAAGGTACAAATAATTAATGAAAATAAAGTGTCTTGTGGAAGGCTAGTGGCGTAGGTATTCATGCAGTTGTTCCTTGCAACTGATCTTTCCAACAAGGAGACAAGTTAGATGTTGTAGTGGTTGTACGGTGGTGTAGAGTTTAGTCCTCTAGTGCATTGACCTTATCCATTTGCTATTGATTCAAATGCACTTCATCATAGTAAGGGCTTTGTAGGTGCTGCTGCAATGAAAAAATGGAGTACATTTTGGAGAAAGAGCTTTGTAAGTTGTTATGGAAGTTTGTTTTTAATTCTTTGACAACCATGCCCTGTTAAGTTTTTTTATTTCTCTTCAATGTTTTGTGCAAGTAGGAATTATTATTGTGCAGTAGTAGTCTTGTTTTTGTGTAGGTTGGTGTTATTGTTGCAATAGTCTTGTTTTTGCTCTGGTGTAAGTGGTTTCAAGGATAATGAAGAAATTGTTGATACAAATATATTTAGAAAATTCCAGATTTATATTAGATGTGATCTAAAAGGTTTAATATGCTATTATTTGTTTATATATATAATTTTAGGTTTGATATATTAACTTTCTATCTTTTTCTACATTGAACTTATAATCAGGTAGAAACAGGGAAGGGGTTGCACCAACACTGAACAAGATCATTTTAAGATTTTAGGATCTTTGTATTTATGTTTAACTGATTTTAAATTTTTGTAAGGACTTAGAAACTGAATTTTATTTTTATTTTATATAATTTTTTAATTTATATTATTAAATGGTGAAAAAATGGATTAAGTGATTAAATTCATTTATTGACATTTATGTTATTTTAATTTGGTTGATTTAGGTCTATATTTAATTAAAGCAATTTATTGATATTTATTTTTAATTTAATTATGATGATACGGTGGAATAACATGTATTTTTCTATGTAAAATTTGGTTTGATCTTCCAATTTTGTTTGCCATTATTAAGTTGAATAAATTGTATTGTTAAGTTGAATAAATTGTAATATTGAATATTACAAAATGTAATTCTCAATATGATCTTCCAATTTTATTCAATTAATCAGTTTTTTAAATAAAAAATCAATTAAATTTGTCATTTCTAAAATTATTAAATGAAACTTATATCGGTTATAATGGAGCTGAAAATTTGAGTGGCCCAGTAATATCAGAATTTAAAAATAATTAAAAAAAATAAAACTATTAGTGACCTAATAAATGCTAACCGAAATAAACCGGTCTAGTTACTCGAACCCGATTCAATCCGAATTTGAAAAAATCAAAACTTAAATAGGGCGGAATTGGGAAAACATATATCACCCGAGAGTTAGGCCGGATTAGGGTTTTACGCCCGAACCCAAACCGGCCCGAACTGATGTCCACCCCTACATCTTACTTGATGGTGACAGGTATGCCCTAAAACAATGAATGTATACTATTTGTATCTTCCTTTGCATTTAGCTCTCCACCTCTTGACTAGGATTAAGATGATTAATCCGAATTTGAAAAAATCAAAAATTAAATAGGGCGGAATTGGGCAAACATATATCACCCGAGAGTTAGGCCGGATTAGGGTTTTACGCCCGAACCCGAACCGGCCCGAACTGATGTCCACCCCTACATCTTACTTGATGGTGACAGGTATGCCCTAAAACAATGAATGCATACTTTTTGTATCTTCCTTTGCATTTAGCTCTCCACCTCTTGACTAGGATTAAGATGTTTCATCAAAATTCATCTTACAAAAATAAAAAAACACATTAAAGCTAACATACAAGATCACCTAATGTGCTTTTTATAATCTACTTAAAAATAGTAAAATGCTATAAACTAATAAATAACTAAATTAAAAAGATAAATTCAACTATTAAAGCCCTAATAACTCGCAAAATATATATATATATATATATATATATATATATATATATATATATATATATATATATATATATATATATATATATATATATATATATATATAAAAGTATACTGTCACTGTAAAAAAAAATTACAAAGACATTCATTCAAAATATTTTCAAATGCCAAATTATAAAAATATTTTTAAATTTATAGTATTATTTTGCTGGGATACATGATTGTTTAGAATAATATTGTTTTGAATAATAATCTTAAAAATATCATAAATATAATTTTAAACTTTAAATCTTGCCCAATAATTATCACAATGAATATTTTTGATTGCTTAGAATTAATAAACAATTATCAAAATGTAATGGATACAAGGACTATCCTCTCACTTATCCACTTGGCCAAAGTAAAAAGAAAAATATTTCACATATGTTCAGCATCACCCACTTGGCCGATGTAAAAAAAATGTTTTAATGTCACATCTACTAAGCAGTAGAGCAGATATGAAAAGTGATGGATACAATACAAGTATTAATTCCTTGCTGAACGAGTTGATAAAAAAACAATTTCAGATGTGAAAGTGACATATTATATACTATTTCAATCTTATTTATGAAAAAAATAAAATAAAATTTCACTTTATTATAAATCGTTTTAGACTTTTCACACAGATTAAAAAAAATAAAATAATTGTTGTATGTAAATGAGAAATTACGTAGGTTTTTACAAAATTATCTTTAAAGATATGTGGAAGATAAATTTATATAATTGAAAGAAGAGAGAATAATAAACATTTAAGGATATAATAGGAAAAATAACATTAATTATTCATTAGAATTGTAAAGCGACTAATATTTAAAGGGTAACGCTAACGAATACCTCAAGGGCACTAGTTAAGAGATTAAAAAGGTAAGTTGAACATTGTTTAATAAAATAAAAAGATATGTTTTTACCCAAAATATATGTATTAAATGCATTGAAAATATAAATAATTAATTTTTTTAAGAAGATTAGGTGTATTCAATGCATTGAATCTAAAATATTTTCTTAATTTAGAATGCTTAACCAGGGCCCTTGAGACACTTGTTAGCATGACCAATAATTAAATACAATTTTTTTTCTAAATCGACTTATAATAAAAAAATGGAGGGAGTAGTTAAGTGTATTTAAGGTTCTTGATTTCATCTAAAAGAGATAATACAATTATCAATATATCCTTCGTTAAATTATCATTCACTTGTATTAATAATATTAAGTAATTAAAGTAGGGATAATTTTGAAATAAAAATATTAAATATACATAGATTTGTTAACTTTTGCTTATATATATATATATTTTTTTTTTACAAGAAGAAACTTAATTCATTTCATTAAACAAAAGAGTATCAATACAAGGAGGAATAACATTAACAATACTACGTCTAGACCAAGAATTGGCTGCATTGACTAACGAGTCGGCAACCATATTCGCTTGACGCTTAATAAAATTAACCTCAAAGTTTGTAACATAACTCAACAATCTTTGGATAGACATAATGATGGTATTAAACTCAGAATTACCGGTAACCGTAGAATTGATTCCATGTACCACCACTTGAGAGTCGCTTTCGAAGATCACTTTGTTCAGATTCATAGCAATAGCATTATGAATACCTTCTTTCATGGCCAAAGCTTCGGCTTCTAACGGAGACATAAGGCCAGTATCCCATGCTACACCTGCAGTGATAAATCTTCCCAGGTTATCCCGGACACACCAACTCCTATTTGTAGTCTGATAATGTCTACTAAAACCAGCATCAACATTACACTTCAGCCATCCTTCTGCAGGGGGAGTCCAAACTAACGGGAGCTGAGGAATAATATTCGACACATGAACTTCACGGGCCTCAAACCAATCAAACCAATTATAATAAGCTTGAATACCAATTCTAGATAGATATTCCCTATTATTATTCCAAACAATATTATTACGGTTCTTCCAAATACATTCTAACACCATAGCAAACCGTCCCGCATCTTTATTCTCTTCTCTACTACAAATATCAAGGATAAGGGACTTAGCATCACTAAAAGTTTGTAAACGATGATCAACAATAGAAGACAAACCTGCTTCCCGCCAACAAGAATTAATAACATGACAACCAAAGAAAGTATGCCAATCATCTTCCTCTTCCAAGTCGCAAACCGGGAAAGACAAAGAACATTGAACATAATGTTGTCGAAGTCTTCTTCGTGAAGGTAAGCAATCACGACAAATTCTCCAAAGAAGGTGTTTGACTCTAGGCGGAGCCATAATGCTCCACAAACTGTCCCAATTTCCATCCACTCTATACTTTGGTTGAAAAGAAAGAGAATTCCTCCAAAGTTTATAACCCGTATGAACACTATAATCCCCACTTTTCTCTTCATCCCAAACAAGCTTATCATCTACAACCTCCTCAATCAAGGGAATACTCAAGATGTCTTTCGCATCAACCTGGTCAAATAAGGAATTAACAACTTGAGTGTTCCACCTCTTAACATTAGGTAAGAGAAGATCTTGAACCGAAAGTTGATACACACCTTCGGGGAACGGACCTCTAAGGCGGAAATCATTTCTCCCTCGAAGCCAAGGTTCATGTAAGACCTTAATATTACTACCATTCCTAATACTCCACCTGCAGCCCAAAGATAACACATCCTTAGCCTTCCAGATACTTCTCCACACAAAACTCGGATTAGAGCCTAAATTCGCATCCAAAAACGAGGAATTTGGAAAGCACCTTGCTTTGAAGAATCTGGACACTAATGAGGCGGGATTAGACAACAACTTCCAACCCTGTTTAGCAACCATAGCTAAGTTGAAGGCCCTGAAATCTCTAAACCCCAAACCACCATCACGCTTCGAACACACCAACTTCTCCCAAGTCAACCAATGAATGCCCTTATTACCCCCACCACCTCCCCACCAAAAGGAATTTAACATCTTCTCAATATCATTAACCACGCAGTCAGGAATAACAAACACACTCATGATATAAGAAGGAATAGATTGCAGAACAGATTTTATCATCACCTCTTTACCTGCCTTAGACAAAGACCGACCCCTCCAAGAATTAATTCTCTTCCAAATACGATATTTTATAAAAGCAAAAGTCTCTTTCTTACTGCGGCCTATCATCGACGGTAGACCCAAATAAGGACCTGTTCCTAGAACATGACGAACTCCCATCATTTTAGCAATATCCTCTTGGGCCGGGATGCTCAGATTACGACTAAAGAAAACCTCTGACTTTGTCATATTAATTTCTTGGCCGGATGCAGCGGCATAGATTTTAAGTAACTCCATAAGGTGAGACACCTCTGAAATGGTAGCCCTGCAAAATAAAAAACAATCGTCAGCAAAAAACAGATGGGACACACTAGGTGTGTGTTATCTTCCACGGAAATAACAGGCTGTATAAGTTCCAAGACAGGATCATAAACACCACTCTGAGCCAAAAAAAGATTATCAAAGTAACGTTGCGCAACTCCACATAACCCTGTTTGCTCACGAACCTCGGCATTATCCTCATCAAGTAACATGTCCAGTTTCTGAAAATTCTTCCGCACAGTAGCTGACATGTGGAAGAATTTAGTGTTATGATCACCACTCTGGAGCCAGAACATTTTAGCACGTTGTTTCCAGTAAATTTCATCGTTGATAAGCAGCTTATTATACTCACTCTGTGCTTCCAAGAACCGCGTCGAAGAGACCGTATCCTGCCCTCCCCGATACAATTCCATAGTAGCCAAAAAACCCGCTGCAGCTTCTTTACGGTCACTAAATCTCCTTTTGTTCCAACTAGTTAGCTCACTTGCACACGAGACAATACGTGTCGAAACCTCCGCATTATCTCTTCTGCACCAACCTCGCGCAACCACTTCTTCAATATCCTCCTCCCTCAACCATTTGTTTTCAAACTTAAAAGAGAAAGATGGCCTCCTGCATTGAACATTACAATACTGAAGCAGAAGTGGGCTATGGTCAGAATAAGCTGGTAGCAAATTCGTAAGCGAAGCTTCTGGAAAGAAATCCGACCAACCCGAGTTTACAAGGGCCCTGTCTAAACGCTCCTCAACCGCGTTCTCTCTGCCGCGACTTTTTATCCAAGTAAACGGATACCCAACCAAAGGGAGATCCGTTAGATTACAATCCCCGACCGCTTTCCGAAAACCCTCGCAAAGCCAATTAGGGTGAGGATGGATCCCCCGTTTGTCTTGCTGTGACAATAAATCATTGAAATCACCGATGACACACCAAGGGATGTCCGACATATCTCGAAGTGAGCGTAGCATATCCCACGATTGACGATGTCTACTTCTCTCCGGGTAACCATAGAAACAAGTAAGTCTCCAATAACCTTTAGTTTCATCTTGAATCAACACATTAACAAAATTTCTCGAAAAATTAAGAACTTGACACTGAATGTTATTCTTCCAAAGGACAGCAAGGCCACCACTTCTACCTTCCACATCCACCGCTAAACACGAACTATACTTGAGCATAACTCTGATACTTTCCAACCTCTGAGCTTTAGCTAACGTCTCCGAGAGAAAGATAATATCAGGTTGATGCTTATGAGCCAGACTGCGTAAGTTCGGAATTGCTCTCGGGTTGCTCACTCCCCGGCAATTCCAGCTGAGTATTTTCATGAGTCCCGGCAGTCCTGGCTGCCAAGACTTGCCGATAAAAAAGACTGACATACTGTTGAAACATTGTTGCCATGGCCTGCTGTAGCCTCCCTTCTCCTTTTACGTTCCACTTGTTCCTCATTGTATTCCTGGGCATCAGAAACTTTTGGCATAGGCTGGATAGAAGTGTTACTTATTCCACTGTTAAAGTTCAAGTTTGAAATAGAGGTAGGAACAGGCTGTGTAGTAACTGTGGGTTGTTTGTGGATTTTGGTTTGGGAAATTTTTGGTTTTGTTCTGTGTGGTTTCGGCTTAAGGGGAATAGGGATAGGTTTATAATTGGAGAAAATAACATTAGGTTCGATATTACTAGGTTGGGTTTGTTTTGCATGGTTACATGCAGCATTCTTTGAATTGTCTAACATAATATGGCCAGGTGTAGGAACAGTGTGGGACGGTTGTGAAGCTTTTATTGGTTCGGTATTACTGGGGGGGAATTTAAGGCATGGTTACCTACAGCTATGTAAGGATTTTCCAATATACTTGGGCCAGGTGTACACTCGATATGGGCCGATTTAAGGGGCGTTTGAAATAAGGGGGGTCCACTATTTTGATTACCAAAAAGTCTTGGCACAAAAGTAGGGTTCTTGATCCAGCTAGGCACAAAAGTTGTTGACACATTAGTGCTTGCCGACAGGGAGTCAATAGCAATAACTCTTGAGGGAGGCACCGACCCAGCAACCCCAATCATAGTATTAATAGGATTGTCTGGTTGTCCACCCAATTGATAGTGCACTATACTCTCGCCATTAATGGCTAATGATTGGTCATTAATATTGCCCGAAAATGTTGGATCGGAAACCTGGGAATTCTGACGTCGAGAATCTGCACTCGCCTGCCCAGCGTATGGAGCTGCACGCGCCTGGGAATCTGCAGGGAAGGGATTCTGAGTGCTGGTACCTCCACCTGCTTCACTATTCAGCCATCTTGAATCCATACTTGCACCAAAACGTCTCAAATCAGCTCTTAATTCAGACGACCAACCTCTAACCCCATTATCCTCTTCCATAGCGAACCGGACCTCGCACTTTTGCTCTGAATGACCGATAGTACCGCAAACGGAACAAAATAAGCCCAGTCTCTCGTACTTAAAAATTACCGTACACCATTCTCCACCCTTGTTTTTAACTCTTGTATGTTTCTTCAGAGGTTGACGAACATCTATTTTCACCCTTAGTCTCATATATTGCCTCCAAAATGTTGGAATTATTGTTTTTATCATATTCCACAAAAGTTCCTATGAAATTAGCAATCGTCGTCCCTACCCTCTCCAGCATCAACCCAGCAGGGAGATTGTGCACTTGTACCCAAAACTCAACATGATTAAGTGGAATATTCTCAATCTGGACCCCCAGTTGGACCCTTTCCATTATCAAGAGATGACCATCAAACGTCCATGGTCCACCTTTCATTGCCGATTCCATATCCATTTTATGATCAAACTGGAACAGAAATAAACCTTCCTTAGCTTTTTTGATTGTTACTCCTTTAACCGGTCTCCAAATATCCGCCACTTTTCTCTTCATTGATAGAAGATGAATAGGCCGATCACATAAAAATCTGCCCACCAAACACCACCTCAAACCTCTCACTTCATCTCCATCCTCCTCCACCTCGAAGCAAAAACCTTCCTCCGCACCCTCATTTTGGATTGAAAGATCCTCCAGACTCGGTGTAGTCATGAGTTCAAGGAAAAACAGACAAATGAACCAAAAAACCAGGAAAAGATATCAGGCTTCTCACAAGAGAAGAAGGACTAAACCCTAGCAGAGCTAGGAAAAAAACTCACTAAATATTTAACAGAGTTGATTGTTGTATTGCACGGAAGTGCTTATATATTTAAAATCATAAAATTACAAAGTTTGTTGTTTATAATTAAGGCCAGAGGACTAATCCTCTAAGTTACTTCAGAAAGACACTTTATGTGTAAAGCTTATTTTATCCGAATACTTTTTAGGGTTAAATATGTCAAGGGTCGCTATAAATATGGCAACCTTCGACTTTAGTCCCTACAAAAAATTTCTTCAAACAATAGTCCTTACAATATTTTCCGTCTCTATTTTTGGTCCCTCCCGTTAGATTTCACTAACGGAGGCTGATGTGTCACGCCACGTCATTTAAAGTTAACACTAAAGAAAAAAAAGACAGATTACGGGGGTTTTAAACCCCCTGTAAATAACTTTAAAAAATAAAAATTTCACAAGTAATTAATCAAACCGCTGGTAGGAAAATCATCAAACTTACAAACCTTGTTCACACTCAATCCTTTACATTTTATAACTAATGTTATGAAACAAATTTAATCGATAGAAAATTTTTCTATGGTCAGGTGAGGTGGAAGTCTTACTACCAGTTATTGGAATGCTGCTTCAGTTTTGTCCAGAAGAGATAATGTTTTCATCTTCTACCTTTGCATCTAAACTCTTACTTGGCAGAGAGATAGGAATGCAAATTTATGGGAGAAGTCATATATTTTGCAAATGAAAATGGTGCTTCTTGTGCAATGCGCATCTCCAAAATTATATTCAAGGGCTTCTATTAAGAATCACTTTTATGAATTATTAAGTTGCAAAAATCATTTGGCTAATACTAAATATCCTCCAGTGTAGGTTGCTGATCAGTGGGCACTACACTTGTTACAATATGTGAAAAATATCTCAATATTTTAACAACACTGAAAGAATCCTAAAGCTTCTAGAGACGGGTATTAATTTATCTTAAAGATTGGATCCATGTGTCGGAGTAGTTGCAGTCATGGTTGTGTAAATCATGGTCTTGCATAACGCATTGATGATATTTGTATGATTATTTGCATGTATTTAATATTCTATGATCTCTTCTTGAATAGTTTTTTGAAAATGATGACTCACTTTCCCCATGACTAATTGCATAATATTTTGTGAGGATATATGAGATAACAACGCTTAAAGAGGATATCAAAGTTGAAGAGAAAGAGTCATTGACAACGCTTCCATCACAATATATAATTTCTTTTGCGAAGATAATAAGTCAATCAACCAAGTTTCATAATGTGACAAAGTATAGAGTTCTACTTGTTTTGAATCCGGAACCCAACAAACGTAAAATATGGTATTTTGTACAATACTTCCAAAGGCATACAATAATTCCTGCAAACATTCCTAGGTTCATACTAAACTAGTCTTTATGTATAGTTACATGCTAATGTATTGTTCCTTAAAATTTGTAGGTTTGATTATATTGTTCCTGCGAAACTATCTCAATTATATTGTTCATTAAATGGTTCTCATTAATCAGTGCATTTTGTAAAGACATGGTTTGATTAATCACAGAAAGATGGTGAAGGAAAAGATATATAGAAGATGTAAAGAGGATTGAGAGAGTGTAATCAAAGTTTGTAGGTTTGATGATATAAAGAATGAGGGTAACAAATATTTCCCTACCAATTGTTTGATTAATTGCTTGTGAAAATTTATTATTTTTTAAGTTATTTAAAGGGGGTTTAAAACCCCCGCAATCTATCTCTTTTTCTTTAGTATTGACTTTAACTGACGTGGTGTGACACGTGGCTTGCCACGTAAGCCTCCGTTAGAGGAATTTAACGGGAGGGACCAAAAATAAGGACAGAAAATATTGCGAGGACCATTATTTGAAGAAAAATTTTGTAGGGACTAAAATTGAAAGTTATCATATTTATAGGGACTAAAAACTTATTTAACCCTACTTTTTATCACAGAGTGATAATTTGTCGAAGAAGATTGGAAGAATTAACATATAACCATGCCCAGAAGTCACTCACCATTTTTAGAATTGATAATTTTTTTAAAAATTAATTCATATAAACTTTTAAAATGGGAGCAACCAAGAATTAAGATTTTTCTCCCAATCAAGTACAACATCCATTTACAATCCTCCTTTCTATTTAACGTGACTTAATCATTAGTTATTAATATTATTACTATAATTTAGGAGCAGATTGTGATGGCCTGTGAAAATGCAACTTCGGCTCTACCGCAGCTTTATCATCATCATCACTAGAACTAGAATAGAAATAAAATTTGTAACTTACTTTAAAATTTAATTGAACCGTTAAGATTCGTGCTTTATTTCTTGGTTCTATACAGAAGTTCGTTTTTAGTAAGACTTCGAGAAAAAGTTTTTCTACTTTAGTCAAGAAACTTAATTTTATTTGTGTAGAGCTTGCTTTGATTACTCTTTTGTTGTATTGGAGGATGATAGATCATGAAAAGAAATTTGCAAATAAGCAGAAAAACATAGATAAAATTAACAGCTAAACAATAGAAAAGAACATATTTATTAAATTGATAGAATTTTATTACATTATTAATTTTTTTTAATAAGCAATTGAATATGAGATATCGTACTAGGGGTGTAACCCTTACATCGAGAACACACTAAGTAGTTTTGTTACAAAGTAATGGTATTTTATACCAATCATAATACTAATCAAAGAAATGTTTTTATTTAAATTATAACATTTCAATACATTATTTTAGAGGATAATGCTAATCAAAGAAATATCAATGGTTGTAGAATGTAAAGAATAGCAACGCCAGTATCAGCAGATTCAGTAGGGGTAGTTGTTGGTGCACAAGCATCAATGATGATAACAAAGAGAATAAACAAAAGGAATAACGGCACAAAGAGTAATGAGAGAATAAATGTTGTGTATATTCTACTACTTGTGTTAATAATTGATAGCTACTACAAGGCTATTTATACAGAAGAAAATCTTGCCACATAAGCCCTAATAGAGTAAACTTAGTGAACAAGTCTAAAGGTACAAACAGTACAATACTAACAAATACTAAAGTACCCTTTAACTAAACAGCTACGCTATCTGGACCCAGAAGGTAGAACTTCTGGTCAACACTATCTTCTGAGTAACCATCAGAAGATCAACCCGCATTAGAACATCTAACATCCAGAGCTTCTGATGCTCATCTTCTGAATATTGAATTACTCTTCAATATCATCCCTTAATTCATATTCTTCAATCAAAGCTGACAACGCCAATTCCATTCCTTAAGAGCAGAAATTGATCCGTCTTGATTGCCTTCGTTAGAACATCTGCCAGCTGATTCTGGGTGCTACAGTGCACAACCTCTAATGTTCCATTATGGACTTGGCTTCTCAAGAAATGATACTTAGTCTCAATATGCTTGCTTCTTCCGTGTAACACAGGATTCTTGGCAAGATTGATTGCAAACTTGTTATCAATCATCAGCTTCAGAGGCTTCTTCACTCTAATCTTCAGATCTTCTAATAAGTTCAGAAGCCACACAGCTTGACATGCAGCTACATCGCCTGCAATATACTCAGCTTCACATGTTGATAGAGTAACAACATCTTGCTTCTTGGAACTCCAAGAAATAGGACCTCCCTGAAACATAAACAAATATCCAGAAGTACTCCTTCTATCAACTCTGTCTCCACACCAATCGGAGTAACTTAATAACTCTGATTCTTCCTTTCTCCCAGAAGGAAATAATATGCCACACTTCAGAGTTCCCTTGACATATCTCAAGACTCTGACAGCAGCTTGGTAATGGGACCACTTAGGTTTACTCATGAACCTACTAACCAATCAAACTGCATAGCATATATCAGGTCTGGTATTACACAAATACCTAAGAGAACCAACCAGCTGTTTGAAGATCGTAGCATCAACATCTTCACCTTCAGAGTTAGAGTCCAATTTCTGATTCGTTTCTGACGGTGTAACAACAGCTTTGTAATTCTCCAGCTTGAACTTCTTCAGAAGTTCTAATTCATACTTCAGCTGATGCAGAATGATACCATCTTCTGAGTACAGAAACTCCATCCCTAGAAAATATGACATTTTTCCAAGGTATGTAATCTCAAACTCATTCATCAGCACCTTCTTAAACTTCATCAAATCTTCTGGACAACTCCCTGTAAGCAATATGTCATCAACATAAAGACATAACAGAATCATATTGCTTCCAGATGGTTGCACATAGACTCCATATTCCATCTCACACTTCTGAAACCCTTGCTTCTTGAAAAATGAATCAATTTTCAAATTTCAAGCTCTGGGTGCTTGCTTTAATCCATATAGAGCTTTGTGTAATTTGTATACCATTCCTTCCTGATTCTTTTTCAAAAAGCCAGGAGGTTGTGACACATATACCTCCTCTTGTAATGGACCGTTAAGAAATGCAGACTTTACATCCAGATGCATCAAGGACCAACCTCTGTTTGTAGCTAACACAATTACCAGTCTGATTGCTTCATGTCTAGCTACAGGTGCAAATACCTCAAAGTAATCTAGTCCAAGTTTCTGAACAAAACCTCTGGTCACTAGCCTTGCTTTGTGCTTACCAACTGATCCACCTAGCTTCATCTTTACCTTGAAAACCCATCTGACGCTGATGGCTTTCTTCTTCTTTGGAAGTTCTGTCAGCTTCCAAGTCTTGTTTCTTTCTATAGCCTCAAGTTCTTCTTTCATGGCATTCAGCCAGACTTTCTTATCGAGTGCTTCTTTAATACTCACTGGTTCAGAGTCTACTAACATGGCACACTGAATGACATCTCCATATGAGTCAAATTCTGTGTCTTGCAACATGTCAAAATCTATAAACCTTCTCGGTATTGTTCTGACTCTTTGTGTCCTTTGAGCTACTTCAGAGTCAACTACTCCAGAGTTACCACCTCCAAAGTCACCACATTCATAATCATCTCTAGAAGCTTGTCCTCCAGACTCTACGTCTTCAGAGTTTCCCCTTCTAGAATCATGACTACCACCAGACTCTAGATCATCATCAGAATCTGGATCAGAATCAGATTCACCATCTGACTCATTTTCAGAAGATTCTTCATCTTCATCTTCTGACTAACTCTTCTTCAAAAGTTATCTCTACATCAGAAGTTAGTTGAGACTCTCCCCAATTCCAACATTCTGATTCCTTCACAATGACGTCTCTACTGACTTCAACTCTATTAGTTTCTAGACAATAGAGCTTGTATGCAGCTGAACTGTGGTACCCCACCAATAACATCACTTTGCTCCTGTCATCCAGCTTCTTCCTTCTAGCTTCTGGAACATGTTTGTTACACACAGAACCAAAAACCTTCAGATGACTAACACTTTGCTTCTCTTTAGCCCACTTCTCTAAAGGAACAATTTCCTTCAGCCTCTTTGTTGGACACCTGCTGAGCCCATATGCTGCAGTAGCAACATCTTCTCCCCAGAGATTGTGAGGAAGCTTCTTCTCTTTTAGCATACTTCTCGTCATATCAAGCGAAGTACGATTTCTTCGTTCAGCCAGACCATTGTGTTGAGGAGTATAAGGAGCAGTAACCTCATGCTCAATTCCATTATCATCATAGAACTTCTGGAATTCTGTAGAGTTATACTCACATCCAACATCCGTTTTGAGAATCATTATCTTCTGACCACTCTGCTTCTCAATCTTTACCTTGAACTTCTGGAATTCTGTGAACACCTCAATCTTAAACTTGATAAGGGTTACCCACGTCATTCTTATGAACTCATCCACAAAAGACACAAAATACCTATTTCCTCCAAGTGAAAGTTCTGGAAATGGTCCACACACATCATAGTGCACTACTCCCAGAGCATGCTTTGCGTTTGGAGCAACTTCTGATACAAATGGAAATCTAGGTTGTTTGCCTTTCATGCATACCTCACATGACTTCTCAGGCTTCAGAATCTTTGGAATGCCATGTACAAGCTTCTTAGAACTTAGATGTCCTAGACTTCTATAGCTTAGATGCCCCAACCTTTTATGCCACAACTTATATCACCTTCTAAGCCTTCTGCACTCAGACACTCTGTTTCAGCTGTTTCTACATTCACCTTGAATGTTCTGTTGCTGCCTTGTTCTGATTGCATAATCAACTTCTGATTAGAATCATACAACTTCAGAAGATTGTTCTTCCTAACAACTGAGAAACCTTTTTCAATGAGCTGAACCACACTCATCAGATTGGTTTTGATTCCAGGAACATACCAACCATCTTTGATCAGAACATTCTTCCCATTCTTCACTCTGACTTTTGACATTTCCCATTCCTTCTACATAAAGGTACTTATAATCAGCACATCTGATCTTTGTCCTCCTTTTAGAGTCAAACATCTTCCGCCAGACTCTGAAGCCATCCATAACACATGTTCATCATCTGAATCACGTCTAGCTATATTTGCTTCTTCTGATTTCCTTCCTTTGTTTTCCAAATAGTCTCTAGCAAAATGGCCAAACTGTTTGCAACAGTAACATTGAACATTCTTCTTCTCCTTTCCCTTCTGATATTTCTTCTCATCAGAAATTGAGGCTTCCTTCTAGAATCTTTCACCACGTCTATTCTTGGAATCTAACCAAGAATGCTTCTTGTCCTTCTTGACAAAAGAAGCTTTCAAAGCTTGCTCAACTTCCCTTTCATAAGTTCTTTCAGTCAGACGCAACTCTTGTGCTTCTAGACTGCTTTGCAACTCTTCTATTCTCATGGTTTCCAGATCTTTAGAATGTTCAATAGATACAACATTTTAATCAAATTGAGGAGTAAGTGACCCCAATACATTCTCTATGATTACTTGTTCAGAAATGGTTTCTTCACAAGTCTTCATCTCATTCGTGATCACAATCACTCTAGAGATATACTCATAAACTTTCTCATTGTTCTTCATGTTGAGATTCTCATATTGCTTTCTCAGGGATTGAAGCTTCACCTTCTTCACTGATATGTCACCACCGTAACACCTGGCAAGTATATCCCACGCCTCATTTGACATCATAGAATCAACAATCTTCTCAAACACATTCACATCCACACATTGATGGATGAAGAACAACGCTTTCTGATCTCTCTTCCTCGTTTCTCTCTGCGCTTATCTTTGTTCTTCCGTTGCATTTGCTGCAACCAGAACATATCCTTCAGTGACAAAGTCTAGAACATCTTGAGCACCAAATAATACACGCATTTTAATCATCCATCTATTTCAGTTTTTACCATCAAGAACTGGAAGTTTGGTATTCAAGTTGCTTCCACTCATCTTTAAACTTGTGCAGAAAAATAGATTTCACTCACACTCACACTCACACAGTGTTTCCCAAACCCACAAACAACCAAGAAAAATGTGATTCAACACAACTTTGTTTCCCAGAAACAAAATCAATCACACAGTTACACAAACTCACTTTCACTCGTGTTTCCCTGTGTTTGGAACCAGAGCTCTAGATACCAATTGTTGGTGCACAATAATCAAAGATGATAACAAAGACAATAAACAAAAGGAATGATAGAGCAAAGAGTAATGAGAGAATAAATGTTGTGTATATTCTACTACTTGTGTTAATAAATGATAGCTACTACAAGGCTATTTATACGAAAGAAAATCTTGCCACATAAGCCCTAATAGAGTAAACTTAGTGAACAATTCTAAAGGTACAAACAGTACAATACTAACAAATACTAAAGTACCCTTTAACTAAACATCTACGCTATCTGGACCCAGAAGGTAGAACTTCTGGTCAACATTATCTTATGAGTAACCATCAAAAGATCAACCCGCATCAGAACATCTAACATCCAGAGCTTCTGATGCTCATCTTCTGAATATTGAATTACTCTTCAATAGTAGTCGTGGCAGTAGTGGAATTACATCAAGAGGATGAAGACGCCTTTTATTATTGTGGTGGTAGATCCACTACAGGGAATTTTCCATACAATGACGTCCATATTTAGAGAGAACAATAGAGCCGTAGGTAAGACACTATATAGCTACAGATCTTTCATTTCTTGCATGGGTATAAATAGTTTATAAATTATGCACATTATCTATACATAAGAGTAATAATAATTCATTACTTATTTTTACAATATAATTTCAAATTATATTTTTTTTTGCAAATAATTTTTTTTATAATAAAATACAAAATATTCTTCACGTCTTTTTTTCTCTCTTCAGCGTAAACCAACTCTCTCTTCTCTGTCTCTTCGAGACCCTAGTCTTCGCCCCTTCTCCGAACCTAACTCCAGCCACCACCTCCTATAATAGACAAACAAATTCGATATTCATACACATCATCTCACGGCCTTTCTAAATAACCAAATTAATTGTGATTTCATGTTATCACTGTCGTATCTCAATCTCCTCCTTTTTCGGCCACCACGACCTCAAATGACAAAACGATTATTATTTTCGAAATCCACATACATTGACCTCTCTAATGAACCAAGTAGATCATTGTATTGAGCATCGTCGTCGTTGACCACCACTCATCTATCTCCGGCCGCCGCAACGGGTAACGAAGAAAATGTTAGAACAAGATTGATAATCTATGTTAAGAATCTGGTTTTGATGATAACATGAATATTTTGCGAGTAACAATTTTATTACTAACGGTTTCATTTAGTGTGCATATATTATGTTATAAGTCTTATACATGATTCATCAGAAAAAGAGTACAACGACTACACCAGAAACTGGCTCAGATATGAAATCAAACATCAAGAAGATTGACAAAGCCAAAACGTCATTCATCAGATGTTCTGATTAAGAATACGTCAAACAAGCTAAAGTCAACAGATCAGAAGGAGAAGAACATGCAACAACAACAGTATCACAAGAAGCTAGATTTCAACAAGACAATCTTCAAAGAGTTAAACAAAAATGTCAACACTCACATACAACACGCAGAAGAACAAGCAATATAACCGTTTGCATACAACAGGCACAGAATTAGAAAGTACAATCAGAAAGTTCAAAGGAATATCAATATACATGAAGAATCGTTACAGCAAGAAGATCACACAAAGAAGATCAGAAGTTCTGAAGTTACAACGCAGTGACATACAAAAGGAAAAAAACAAGCAAAGTCACATGTGAACCAACAAAGAAAATAAAATACAATGTTAGAATCATATGGGAAGCCGTTAGAAACATCATCATAAGCAAAACGGTTACAATAGTTCAGGCAAAAGTTAGGGATAACAAAGTCAAAAAAGAGGTTGCTACAAATCCTCGACCAAAGAAAAAGAGTTACAAGAATGGATGATTGTCTGTCCAAATAAACTCCTGGTGCTTTAACCATCATCAAAGGTCAATGTTACGACTTTAAGCTCTGCTAGGAGTTAAACGCAAAGTTGACTGAGCATAGGATTGAATAACATCGCGCAGATTGGGATGGGTACAAATAAACTTTAAGCCATTATCCTTTCTTAAACCGTGAACCAAGCCACATTACAACCTTTGAAAGACCTAACTGAAGCATGGTTAGTTCGAAAGCATACTGTCACCAAAAAGGTATCCCGACTCCTTAAGGTTTGCCATAAATGTTAAGTTGATATCACGTTCCTACAAATATCACGTTTTCATATCTTTTGTTTTAATGTTTTTCGAAAACTCAAGACAAACATATGCACTGCACCTCGTGAATTCATTATTAAACATATTCTGCTACATAATTTCAAATGTTAGCATCAGGAAGAATCTACACAGGGTACGGCTAATGACTAAAAGTTATCCCGACAGACAATTACTTCAGAAGAATTATCTCCTACGCGTGACTCAGTTGGTTAAAGAACCAATGTATATAAGGAGCATGACATGTTTTGTCCAATCGATCTGGGGAAATCAGGTCAAGATTCCAAGAATATCTCAAGAATGCCAAACAATCAGAGGCATACACCCAAGTGGGTCTGAAGCTACTTCCCGATCAGTCATGGGCATTATACTAAGTTTATGGGTACTAGGGGCATGTCATCCATAGTACATATCTCATAAGGTCCTCACGAGGCGAATCTCTTCAAAATCCTTACTAGCTGGGGAAAAACTATGCAAGGCATGTTTGACACTTCGACAAACACACATTGGTGTGTCCCAATCAACACAAGCCCGGGAATGGCAGTTACTATAATAACTTGGGGCAATGTTCAAGGTATCCACGCCTTCCCATAGCGCCAATTTCACAGGAGCATATCCCCATAGAGTATTCCTCAAGAAGCTATCTTCGAATAATTTCCATAAAGGTTGGCACTCACAGTTGAGCTGAGTCAGATGGAACATCAGAGATTCAATTCATATCTCTTATCCCCAGTCAGGGCACATCAAGATCAATCATTCAAGGTACATCCATCCTCAAGCAGAAGTCAAAAATCTCCAACTAAATATCCTCGAGCATGAAGCGGGAGTTCCTACTAAGACTCGGACTTCGTATTCTCTACAACAGTCAGGGATTTATTTTCCCCGTCATACGCTAACACCATTTGA
The DNA here is from genome assembly GCF_029867415.1 of Vicia villosa. Taxonomy (NCBI): domain Eukaryota; kingdom Viridiplantae; phylum Streptophyta; class Magnoliopsida; order Fabales; family Fabaceae; genus Vicia; species Vicia villosa. The sequence goes on from NW_026705685.1 coordinate 64,065, forward strand.
TATCGTTGTTAACGACATTTTGCATGCATACATCATGTACCCCATGGCATATGCATAACACTCTCATTCATTTCAAAAAAACATTACAATACATGCATCACGATATTGCATAAAACTAATGTTGCATTTTCAGTCTATTCCTACAAATCAAATGAACATTATCTTCTAGATATAGTGCAGAGATAATCAAGTCAACGATTTAATTCTGACACTCATTCAAGACAGAGATTTAGTTCTGATACTTAGTTTTGGAATATCTTCCAGAGATAGTTCATATATAATCAAGACAGAGATTTAGTTCTGATACTTAATTTTGGATATCTTCCAGAGATACTCCAGAGATAATCAAGACGGAGATTTAGTTCTGATACTTAATTTTTGATATCTTCCAGAGATAGTTTAGAAATAATCAAGACAGAGATTTGGTTTTGATACTTAATTTTGGATATTCCCTAGAGATAGTTCAAGACAATAATTTAGTTATGATACTTTAGGTCCGGGTATTCTCCAGAGATAGTTCAGAGATAATCAAGAAACATTCAAATATCTAGTTCTATCATCACGAACAGTGTAGACACGATCATCTTTCCAAGATCTAAATCAGTTTCAGTTACTATGAACGGTGCTGACACGATCAACATTCTAAGATCTAATTCAGTTACTACGAACGGTACTGAAAGGATCAACATTCAAATATCTAATTCTATCATCACAAACGGTGTAGATACGATTGTCCTTCAAAGATCTAATTCAGTTACTATGAACGTTGCTGACACGACCAACATTCAAAGATCTAATTCTATCATTACGAACGGTGTAGACACGTTCATTCTTCAAAGATCTAATTCGATCGAAACGAACGATGCTGACACGATCAATCTCCAAAAATAGATGGCATCTACAAGCCCATCTCCAACAAACACTTCTCAATACATCGAGCTCAGATACAGTCTAATGTACGACTTATTCTTACTTTCATATTATCAAATCCAAATGGCATCTTTAAGCCCATCCCCGATAACTTCCAGTCAACATCCGGATGGCATCTTTAAGTCTATCTCTGGAAAAAGTCCCATCCTCAGCAAGGGTAAATTTCTGGATATTCTAGTGTTCAATCCTCTTCTACCTTTAGATTCAGACAAGCACACATGCTAATTTACATCTTCAGGTCTAAGAAGATTGAACAAGGGAAACTGTCATACCCCAAAATATGCCCATAATATTTCCAGATATTTTGACTCACCTGACTTTCAACTGCTCAAGAATATGCAAGAATTGGGCGCATGTACCTCTCTCCTAAGTAACAAGCCCATAATTAGGGTTTTGTTTCTCTCAAGGTCAAATCAAGCTTTAAGACCTCAAATGGATCCCATGGCCTCTCATATGCTTCAAAAAATCCTCATGCTAATTTTCAGGCTCTGATCCCCAAGATTGCTCAGTCAACTGCTCAAATGATCAACAGTCGACTGATTTGACCTAAAAGTCAACTGTGGTCAACATACAGTTAAAACTCCTGATTTTTTGTCAACGTCCATATTTTGAAGTAACATTCATAATTTGATCAATGGTTGATCATGATTCATCAATAAAAGTTCACAAATCAACCAAAACTCAAAGTTTCTAAATTAGGGATTTTGACCTAAAAGTCAACTGAACTTTGACCAGCCATAATTTTCGCATGGAACATTAGAAATTTCTCAAAAGTTACCTATTTTAAAGGAAATTGAATTCTCTATAACTTTTCCTCTCTAAAGCCAAGGCAAAAAATGCTTCATTTGAGAGATATGGGCCAAAACATTACAGGTCCTTTTTGAAAGTCAACTAAAAGTAACTTTTTGTCAAAGCCAATATCAACAAGATAAAATCTCCAAATGCAAAAACGGTTCCAAGGTGTCTTGTAGAGGACATCTTGGGATTTCCAAAAAATCCTAGAACATTTCCATACCTTAAAAATTGAGGGAGATATGCTTTGTCAAAGTTGGTCAATGTTTTGTAAAGTACATGAAGCAAATAAGGGTCAAAATGGATTTTTTGCCAAGAGACCCAATCTTTTATGATCCCATATTGTTCCTCAAGTCATCAAAGAGATATATTCAATCTTAAGGCCACGAATTTGTGGTGATTATTTGGTTTTCTATTGAATTTTATTTATTTAAAATATAATATAAATTGAATAATTAAGATAATAAGCAAATATTTGATTTGAGAGAACATTCCAATCAATTTCAATCACCTAAATGCCAAATAAATTGATCAATTTTTGTTGCAAAAAGGATTGGAAAGAGAGGGATAAGATTTGAGCCAAATTTGGAAGTGTTCATTCAAAGAATAAATCAAATATCAATCTTGCAAATTACCAAGATTTAATCCAAATAAGTTGACCTAATTTGGTCCTTTATAAGTGCACAATCATCCCAGACACAAAAAACAAGGATTGCAGCCATAGAGGATTCATAACAAACTAAAAAAAACTCAAAGAAAAGTCAAATCGGTTTTGGACTTGCAGCTTGATTCAAGACGTTTTGAGGATCCAAACACGTTCCTGAAGCATCACTGAACATTTTCCAATCATCCCCGAGCTTTGAAGCATCAGGAACACGCACCACTACCTCACGGTTTGACTCAGTTACTTTAATCTCGATTTCATAATTTTGTGCATTATAAATGAATTTTGATTGCATGGTTGTGTTCATCGTGATATTATGAGTGATTCTATAAGATTAATTGCGTTTATGTGCTTGTATGGAGAATCTTCCTTTACTAGGGTTTGAAGCTCCAATTTTGAGTCTTATGTTTAAGGTAAAATTTGGCCAAACAAAGGACGTCATCATGCTCAGGGGATCCAAACAAGTCAATACATGGTCTCATAATGGATTTATATTGTGTATTCTGAGTTGTATGATTTGCAGGGGCTATGGCAACAGTGTCGTCCGTAGGTAAAAACCGTTGCAGACCTAAAACGACGGAGGAGAGGAAGGAGACGATCACGTAGCTTCCCCTCACAGGCCAAGCAGCGCACACGTTTTTTTAAAAAAACAAATTGGATCCAGCCATCAGATCACATCAGCTTCAGATCCAACGTCTCCAGTCTTGCAAGCGCACGGTGGACCTCCATAGGTTCTCCACACTGGATCATGCGCTGGTTTTTTAAATTTATTATTATTTCTTTTATTTGATTATTGTTTTTTTGTTTTTCTTTTTCACTAATTTGTTTTTTATTAAAATTCTTTCTATATACTTAACTTTAAAAAAAAAAAATAAGACTTATCTTATTTTTAATAAAATTAAGTTTTTAATAAAATTAAGTTTTCTTTAATAAAATTAAGTTTTAAATTAGATAGTTAATTAGTTTAATTTAGGATTTGTGATTAGATAATTAATTTAATTTAGTTTTTAATTCATATTTTATTAGATTTTATTTAATAATAATTAGCTAATAATTTTCACTAGGGTTATAATTTTAGGTTAAAAAATTAGGTTTAGGTTTTTTTAAATATAATTTAGGTTTAATAATTTAAATTAATTTTGGGTTTTTAATCAGATTTAGCCTTAAAAATTCAAAAACTATAGATAACCCTAAAATGTAGGTTAGGTAGGTATTGTCCATTAACCTCGAGTCTAAGTTTTTTAACCCTTAGGTTTTACCTTTAGGTTTCAACCTTTAATCCTAACCATGTTTTTTAATCTTCATTCATCTCTCAAATTCCTGACTTTGTGGTAAAACTTGTTTATTTATTTATTTTCCGTTTATTTAAATTCTAGAAAATAATGTATAGGTCACAAGGTTTTTTTGTAATAGTAATTAGGGTTTATTTTCTGCCATTATTTCCTGCCTTTTCCCCGATTTTTGGTTTGTAATTCCCCCTCCCCGAAGCCTTGTAATAGCGTATGAACTTTTAATTTCTGCCTTTATTTTATATTAACTGTGTGGTTAGTAAAGTAGGGAGTGGTAACCTCTAAATTGAATCTAGCTCGCCTAATACAAGTTATAAATATCTGAATTGAATTCACGTGATTGGTGCAACCACACACCTTTAAGGAAATCTCTCTTATGCTTCCTTTCGATAAAAAATAATTAAGTCCCTCGGATGTAGGGATACCTTAGCTTGTTGCCTTCGATTCAAATCATCATCGTCCCTTCGGGATAAAGATCATAGTCCATTCGAGTTGCCTACGATAAAATGATCTCGTCCCTCGATATTGCCTTTGATTAAATGATGATCGTCCCTTCGAATGCTAAGATATCCTTACTGGTTGCCTACAAATAACTATTTACATATCCTTTCCTAAAGGCTTCCTACCCTTCTTATGGTATGGATAAACTTATGGTAAACGACGACCCTCGATGACCCTTTACATCCAATGAAAGGACTACATACTCTCCTTATGGTATGGATAGCCCCTTCAAACGAAAGACTTAAAGAACAAGAAAGACAAACTTAGGGTATGTAGCTCTTAACTGCTTGCTCACAACCAATTCCAAATTCAAAATGCTTTTCACACCTCCTTTTAAAAACAATTTCCAAAAGGCTACACTTATATACAAGTTAAAGTCCTTATTCAAAAATCTTTTCTGAACACACACTACACTCCTTTTCAAACAATTCAAACAAGTGAGCTAAGAAATTAAGAGCCCATGGATAACCATGGATACAAAGGGTGCTTATACCTTCCCTTTGTATAACCTACCCCCCCAACTCAAAATCTTTCAAAGGTATTTCCTGTTCTTTTTGCCTTTCCAATTGGATAAAATAAAAGTCGGTGGCGACTCTTACTATCTGCAACATATTTTTAAAAGTTAGTTCTCCCACCGTATTACAACAGTAGTTTGAGAAGGCCTGGGTTCATATTATTAAGAAGCATTCACTTGAGAAGTCTCAACATGAGACCTTCGTGCAGCTTGCTGGGTTACAGTCAATTGAGAAGTATCAACATCAGGCCCTGCAAAACAAAAGACAATGCAGACCAAGAAAGAGGTCACATTACAATTATGCAAACAATAAATAATAATCATGTGTAATTCAGATGTACACACCTTTTGTTGGTCTGAGATGAATGTGTAAGTCATACATTCTTCTCTACCTCCTAGGTCATCAATCAATAGTTGCAAAAACCAAGTCCAACTATCCTTGTTCTCTCCTTCTACAACAGCAAATGCAACTGGTATCGTATTTGATCATTTGGATCCCTTCCAATTGCTGCCAGGATCTGCCCACCACATAATCCCTTCAAGAAACAACCATCCAGCCCTATGACATGTCTAGACAGTTTAAAACTTTGCTTACATGCTGCAAAACATATATAAACCCTCTTGAATTATGGTATTTGGTCTTCTGTACCTTTTGGATCAGTATCCCCCACATTAACATCTTCATCAACATTACCCCCCATAACGGTTTCACCCCCCCCCCCACATTAACATCTTTATCAACATTATCCCCTATAACAGTTTCACCACTCCCACATTAACATATTCATCAACATTATCCCCCATAACAGTTTCACCACCCCCCACATTAACATCTTCATCAACATTATCCCCCATAAATGGTTAGATCCAAATACTCCTCCATTACACCTAAATCATAAAAACCCTAAGCTGAATAAGAATCGAGTGATACAAACCCTAAATCACAAACATTCTGAAAATCCCCAAATGTTATCAAATCCCTAATTTTACTATCACCCTAACAGCGCAAATCAGAAGAACAAGAATGAAAAAAAAATGAACTGACATACCTGAGAGCAAAGGCGAACCGAAACGTGAATCTTGAGTGGAATCTTTGTTGAGTGTGGCATGAACACACAGTTGCTCGAGTTTTTCTCTTCTTCCCTTCTACAAGGCTAATGTTTCGGTTTTTAGGGTTTGAAGCATGCTTAGAGTGTACTTAAAAAGAGTTAAACACGTGGATAAACAATTACCTACATGGAAAATAAATAAATAACACAACTAACGGATGGGAACATAAGGACTAACGTGCGCCGTTTTAAAAAGTTAAGGGATCTATTTGCACTTTTTTAAAATTAAGGGACGAAACTGGACCCTGAGCTAAAGATAAGGGACGAAAAAAGGGTATTTAACCTATTTATTATTATTTAGAAAAAAAGTTTAAAAATATAATTAAATTAGTGACAAATTATTTTCTCATATATAAATTGAACGTTTTAATATTTATCTTTAGCAACACATTTTCAAAAAATAACGTTCAAATGAAGTACAGTAAATTATAATCATTTACTATTATTTTTTAGGTAATGCTAATGTACAGTAAATTATACGTACAATTATTTTAGTTGAAAATTGTGCATTAATTTTAATTAGTTATTAATTTGTCGCTTACATTTAAAACTCGTCGGCAAGTTATAAGAGAGAAAAAAATGTGATTAAAAACATGTTTAACCCATTATTGTATATTTGTATTACATTATCAAACACAGACTTTTCTTTTGTGGTTTATTAACCTATTCTTTTAGAATACTCATTAACAGTATCCTATTTATTTACATATATTGGTCCTATGATATTTATAATAAATAAATATTATTTTGACTATACTCATTTTTAATTAAACATAAAACTAATTTAATTAATTGATTAATATGCATAAAAGTTTTTGTTATTACCAAATAAAAATATTTATTTGAGAGAATATTGAAATAAGAAAAAAAAACAATGTACATTGCAAAAAATGATATGGGTGTTGTGGGCGTTTTATTGATCTTTAGATAAAAAAAAAAGTTAAATCAACATTTTTATTTTTGAATAAAGTCAAATCAAACCATTGAAATAGACATTATAATTAACCTATATAATTTTTTACAAATAAATTAGTATAGTCAATGATGATTAAGCAAATATTCAATTTTTTTATGTTCTACTTTCCTTTTTTTCTTTCTTTCTGATCTATACATCTATCCGCTTTTCCATCTTTTGCTATATAATAATTAGAGGTAGTACCATGCGCGTGAGCAGTGAGGGGTGCTAACACCTTCTCCTCATGTAACTGACTGCATTAGTCTTTTCTCCGGTTGTGAGATCGTTGTTTTGTTTCGTGGTTTGCTGACATTTCCTTCATTTTCAAGATAAATATGTTAGTGGCGATTAGGGTGTTCGCGGTGCGGTTTGGGCGGTTTTGACGAAAAAATTATCTGAACCGCAAGAGAAAAAATTGTGCGGTTTAGTTTGGTTCGGTTATTTTTAAAAAAAAAACCGAACCAAACCAAACCAATTCGGTTTGATTCGGTTCGGTTGGTTCGATTTTTTACAAATATTTTATCGAGCCATACATACACATATATGACAATATAACTTTGTATTTAGACATTCATACACTATCAAATAACAACAAAACTCGTCATATTTTGACAACAACTTTCTATTTAATATGTAAAAATTAAATTAGACAAGAGTGAAATAATAAACATAAAATAATAGTATAAAAAAATATAAAATTATTATAATGAAACAAAATAATAGAAGAGACGAGAGGTTAGTGAAGATGAAAAAGAAAAAACAAAAGAGTAGAGAGATTAGAGAAGAAGATGTGCAATAAAAACGAAATTGATATAGGAAACATTTTCATAAAAATGAGAAGGTGAAAAAGAAAGAATATAAGAGAGTAGAGATATTAGAGAATAAGATGGAAAATGTATGTGGCAAAGAAGGCGCGATAATGCTATGAGATTTAAGAAGATCGGGACTGAAATCATATGAGTAAGGATGATAAAATTGTTTGTAATCATAAGGTTAAGGTATAATAGGTTTAAAGTTGTGTTGGATGTGAATTAAGTAAAAGTTAGGTTGAACATAATACGGTTTAATTCGGTTTGGTTCGGTTTACAAAATACAAACTGTAAACCGAACCATGCGGTTTTGTTAAAAGATGACCCAAACAAATCCGAACTAAATGCGGTTTTTTGCAGTTTCGATTTGGTTTGGTTTGGTTTGCGGTTTTCTATTGGGTTGGTTTGATTTTGAACACCCGACTCTGTTGATTTTCGCGGTAGCGATTAACACTTACATCAAATCTCAACCATTGGAAATTGATCAAATAACTATATATTTTTTAATATTTTTATTTTATTTAATATAACAATTTAATTTATTTTTTTAACAGTTAAGATTTGGTGTAAATCTTTTTCCAACGGATCTTACCTCTAGTAAATATAGAGAAATAAAAAGAGAATAGTTTTAGGTTGCCCTTATTGCACACTATTTCTAATTATAAAAAATGTATGAATATATACAATGTGTAGATATGTTGAATTATTAAATAAAAAGTATATATATATATATATATATATATATATATATATATATATATATATATATATATATATATATATATATATATTTGTTAAGGTTTTATTATTATTATTATTATTATTATTATTATTATTAGATACAATTAAATTATAGAAACAAAAGGAAAAAGGAAAAACAAAAAAGGAAATAGAAAGAAACTTATTTTTCTTTCTTCCGTAGATACAACTACGGAAGCATCTACGTTTACTTGTGCCGTAGATGCATCTACGAAACATTCTGCAACTTCCAAACTTCAACAATGACGTATGTACTATTCAAAACATTGCAAAACTCATCCAATAATACCTACCAATTAAATTGAGTTTTGAATGAGTCGGAATGAGTTTTGAACGTTTACTTGTATCCTAACTCTATTACGAAAAATACTCGAAAAAACTCGAAAACTCGAAAATTTGCTGATTAAATTGAGTTTTGAACGAGTCGGAATGTGTTCATCGTTCATGTTGACGTTCCCTGTCGAATTAAGAGAGAAACAATGATGCTTGGTGGAAGATTGATTTTTGAGGTTGAGAGAGAGATGGAGTTTGAAAATTAAAATATTCAAAATGAGGGAGGAGAAGAGTGTGGCTGCACTTTAAATCCAACTCTTCCGTAGATGCACCTATGGAACAAAATAATGTGTTTCCGGAGGTACATCTACGGAAGCCGAGAAACATTTTAGACAACTCGCATTGTGCAAGAGAGATCAAGGGGTAGGGTTAAAGATTATCAACTTTTTACACTATCAATGCATCACAACCTCACAATTATATTATTTTAAAAAAATTAAAATAAAAGATAAACACCTTCACTAACGGTGTAAAATTTCTTTACATTATCCGTATATTTTAATTAAATTTTTTTATTATTATTATTATTATTATTATTATTGTTGTTGTTGTAGTTATTATTATTATTATTATTATTATTATTATTATTATTATTATTATTATTATTATTATTATTATTATTATTGTTGTTGTTGTTGTAGTTATTATTATTATTATTATTATTATTATTATTATTATTATTATTATTATTATTATTATTATTATATTTTGCGGAAATTAATTTTTCTAACAAAATTTGACATATATATACAAAATTTCATTCATTATGGAAAAGATTAATATTGATATATTTGTAGGATAATTTAAAAAAATATATTTAATATGCAGTCCATCAGATTAGGAGATTTATTAAAATATATTTTAAAGAAAACTAACAAAGTGACATTGTAATCATATATTTGTACACAAATAGTTATTAATCTATGTGAATAATATAAAATCCCAACAATGAAATACTGTTATTTTGAAAACATCTCATTTATTAGGAATTTATAAATCAAATCCTTTTAATCGAGTAAACTCAAATCAAATATTAATATTTTTTAAACCAATTTTTAGTTGGTCTAGTGGTGATTGGCAACCACAGTTCGATCTTCCGTAACTGCGATCGGAAGGTGGCTGGAACTATTTGATGTCAGAACTGACCCCTGAACCGGACTAAACCGGTGGTGATAAGCCAAAATAAAAATTAATATTTTTATATAAATTCAAACCAAATACCCTCTCTAATTCTTATCATAAAAAAATTTTATTTTTTAATTTATCAATAAATAATGTTTTTAACCTATATATTGACCATATACATTGATCATGAAATAAATCTAAAAAAAGAACATTCTTTATTACTTAAAATAAAAATCAAAGGTAACATTTAAAATAGGCATAAATCAAATCAAATCCTTTTAATTGAATAAAGTCAAATCAAATCTTCTAATTTTTGGTATAAAATCAAATCAAATAATTAAAATAGGCATAATAGTGAATATATATATATATATATATATATATATATATATATATATATATATATATATATATATATATATATATATATATATATATATATATATATATATATATATATATATATATATATAAATAAAAGTGATTAAAGAATCTTTAATACTTTTAATTATGCTTTAATTTTAGTTTTTTTTTTAATCTTCGCATCTATATACATTCTCATATTATAAAAAGGGGTGAAAGAATATAACTTTGAAATATAAACCATTCAATCAAACCTCTCTAATCATGTCACATTTTTCATCTTTTATTGTTATTTTCTTTTGCATTTCTTGCTCAATAGTTACTTCTAATGCTATAAATAGTGGTTTTAGTATCGAGCTCATTCATCGTGATTCTTATAAATCCCCACTTTACAATCCTACACAAACTAAGTCACAACGTATTTTCAATGCTCTTCATCGTTCTATCAATCGAGCAAACTATATGAATAAAGAATATTCTCCTTTTAAAAATAAATTTGAGTCATCTTTATCCTATAATCCCGAAGGTGATTATTTCCTGAGTTATTTGGTCGGTACCCCACCATTTAAAGTATATGGTCTTCTTGATACAGGTAGTAACTTCATTTGGCTTCAATGCAAGCCTTGTAATATATGTTACAACCAAACCTCTCCCATTTTCAATCCTTCTAAATCTTCAACTTACCAAAATATTTCATGCTTTTCTAAAACATGCAAATCTCTCGATTCTGTGGAATCTACATCTTGTTCTAAAGATGACAATGTGTGTGAATATGCAATTGAATATGGCTATGGTACAAAGTCACAAGGAGATGTTAGTTTCGAGACTATTACATTAAATTCCACTTCCGGATCTATTGTCTCATTTCCGAAACTTACGATAGGATGTGGACACACTAATATTTTGTCGTGGGAGAATAAAGGGCCAAGTTCTGGTATAATTGGCTTTGGAAAGGGGCCGACATCCTTTATAAAGCAATTAGGATCTTTAATTGATGATAAGTTCTCCCATTGCTTAATTGACAATGAGGATTATCAAAATTCTAATTTATCTAGCAAGCTAAGTTTTGGAGCTGCTGCAATAGTGTCGGGGGATTTGGTTGTTTCAACTCCTATGATCAAAATGGTAGGAAACAACCAAAAAGATTATTATTATTTAAATTTAAAAGCATTTAGTGTGGGAAAAAAAAGAATAAAGTATAGAGGATTTAAAAACGAAGGAGTAAATGCCTCTACGCATAACATCTTAGTTGATAGTGGCTCACCTCTAACTATATTACCACGTAATTTTTATTATAGATTGGAATCTGCGGTTAAAAAAGTTGTTAAACTAGAGCGATTTCAAGATGATACTGATGAATATAAACTCTGTTATAAAACTACATCCGAACAATCAAACTTTCCTGTACTTACTATGCATTTTAGTGGCGCAGATGTAAAGTTATATTCTAATGGAGTCTTTCTGTCTTTGTCTGAGAGGGTTAAATGTTTCGCTTTTTATCCAAGTGATTATGGATTAGGCCTGTTAGGAAACAAGGCAGTGATGAACCATTTGGTTGGATATGATCTCAAAAACAATATTATGTCGTTCAAACCTATTGATTGTTCTAAGTATTGATCGATTGTACAATATGATTACTGAAACTATTCAGTAGATTATAATAAAAATTTCAATTGTTTCATATCTCTTTAACCGAATCTTTGAAATCATATTTTAATATATCTTGATTTAGAACATAAATAAGGAATTTTTCCAATACTCCTTAGTCTTTTTATCCATTAAAATTTAAAAATATATTTAAGAAAATATAATAATTTAATCTTTCTGCAAATATAGTAGGAGAAAGTGTGCTGGAAATAGTTGATTCCTAATGTATTGTTGTTCTCTGTATTTTTCCCAGTATCATTTGTTTCTGTTTTTAAGGTAACAGGGTACTCGCCCCACAATTTTTTTCTCCAATTTCCGCATTAACTTTTTAAATTGGTTGGCTGATCTGATTCCATTAACAATAATAAAAGTAATGTTCATAATTTAAAATTTTTAATTACACCCACATGGATTTCCTAGATTTCTCTAATTATTAAAAAAAATATCATTTTTTACTACTGATGTTTATTACAAAGTTTAAATGGTTATGTTCCACAAAAAATTGATAAGGTTGAATTTAAAAAACAAAAAAATTTTAATACATGATTTTAATTTAAGATTTCCTTTTATAAATTTATTTTTATGTATTATACGCAAAATAATTTGATTAAAAAATTTATAATTTTTACGTTTAAAAAGAATAAATAATTAATTAATTTATTATTTTTGTATTATGAAAAAAAAAGAAGTAATTTTTTAAATGTGTACTATTTAAGTCATTATAGAAATATCATAATTAGGAGTATCAATTAGACAAAATTCTAGATCTTCCAAGTTTCTTAATTTCAATTGGTGTGGTATTTCATTCCTTTTTTTGTTTTGTTTTCCATCTATTGATTTCGTTGATTTTATTTAATTTGCATCTTTATGTTCCTCTTTGTTTGAATGTTGATATTTTGTTTCGCTACTGTATTGATTGATTGGGCTTGGTACCATTGAGTAATTTCTATTTTGATGATTAAATTACTATTAAAATAGTGAGAGTCATTTTTGGTTTTAAAAATAAGTCTAGAAAAATGTATTTATCAAAATAAATTGTGAAAAAATATATATTTATTTAAAATACAGGATACAATGTTAAAATAATTTTTTTTATATAAATTAATATTATTAGAATTAAGATTTTTAAAATAAATTTATAATACAATTTTATTATAAAGTAATTTTCATATTAAGAAGTTGAGTGAACAATTGATACTTCTGATTATTTTTAGGTATTTTATTTTGAAAATTTGGTATCTTAAAATATATTTATAGTTTGAACATTGCTACCTTGACACCATATTTGACACCAACTACCTACATCGTATATACTATTCACCTTATTTATATGTTGTACAGTATTTTTTATTAAAATAATATTATTTTTGATAATTATTTATTATATATTTTTTAAATATTTATTTTTAAATTTTATTTCATAACATAGATATATGGTTGTGTCATTAACCAACTTCACAATTGTATTAACTACAAAAATATACATCTTTAACTAATTATTTTACTTATAATTCATTAATCACTTTCAGTATTTCATTTACAAATAAAATACACATGATACTAACCATGTTCTAACATAAATTATAAATGTATTAACCAATTTTTATAATCTATTCACCAACTTTATTTTACTATTTAATTTATTTTTCATGTTTGAGAACCCATTAATCAAGTTATGAACAATATTTACTAACTTTATACAAACTATTAACCAAAGTTTGAATGATATAGATATCAACCTTTTTATATCAGAATACATATTAACCAAACTTTAAACTGAATTAACCAAATTTTAATATTTCATTAACTAAAATAATTTTAAGCAAATAGAAAAATATATCAAAATATTAAAATAATAAAAGAAAACACTGTTCACGTATTTGTGAACAGTATTTGAGGTGTAAGTGTCAAAATATCATTTCTCTTATAGTTTAGATCATTCTAATATTAACTAAAAATACTAAATGCATTTGTGTCATACCCTAATTTTTACCCCCAAGACCCCACCTCATTTGCATCATTGATATTCCATCATAAATCATTCATTCATTTGAGCTCATAAGGCATGAGATCAAAGGATTCTTGGCAAGGGTTTTCTATATGGATTGAAGGCCTTAATTTTAGTTTTTTTTTTTAATCTTTGCATCTATATACATTCTCATATTATAAAACTAGTGGGAAACCCGTGCGTCCGCACGAGTTCTGCCGTCGATCGGATTGAGGTTTTCTTATACATATAAATTAGTCATTAAAAAAAGGAATGTTTTGAGAAATATACGGTTTAAAAGATATGTACACAAAATGAATTTTCATATGAAAGTAAAAAAAATGGTATCGAATTCCAAATGTAAACTTCCATTGTAATGAGTGATATTAAATAATAGTTATTTGTTGGTCAAGAAAAAACAATAATATAAATACAAATTTATAAATATAATCCTTGTTAGTTTAGTTAAATAGTTCTATAAACATGTAGACCATATATCATAGATATTTATTTATTTAGTCTAAATAAGTAAGAGGAAATAACAATATACAAACCTAAACCAGTATGCATTTTTCCAATAAATTAAAATAAAGTATTGTAAATAATAGAAACCATTTATAATTGGCCAAAAAAACGAAGGTGAAGAGGAAACGGTTTATTGTGGGGACTAGTGCACATACATTTGTTACATAGTTTAATTGTAAAATATTCCAGCCAATCAAAACACGTTAGTGATATATGGTACTTACTACAAACATACACTTCCAAAAAACCAAAGTCAGTGTTGGAAGCGCTTAGCCGAAGAGGAAACGGTTCTCAGGACTCTTCTTCTCCCTTTCACTTCAACTCTGTCCGTCCGTTTTCTTGTTACCGAAGGAAGGTCCTTCGTCGAACCAACCGACATTTACGATGAAGACGTCCTCTTCAAGGTAAAGTTTTGTTATATTTTTCGTATAATCCACAGCATGCATCCTTCTATATTGCGAATCGATTGTTGACTCAAAGAGTGTTTCTGGGCCGCCGTCATTTAATGATACACACGACCACCTCTATCAAGTCATACCGATAATCTTCCGACGTTGAAGATTTAGGGTTTTCCTTTCGATAAATGTCGTGATATTCAGACAAAATAAGATTTTTCGCGCTTTGTCGTCTCCTGTAATTTCACTTAGTTGATCATAAATGCATGTAACCTTCCGTTGTTGAGGATTTAGGGTTTTCCATATATGTTTTTTTGATTATATTCAGATAACATGGTTTCATATGTTTTTACGTCTAATGACCAAAGATTAGTTTAGTAAAATGAGTTTTAATTTGGTTATTTATGCAGATGTGAAGAACCCTCCCACGATATGAAGTACCCTCCTAAACGCACACGTAGTTTTGTTCTGAACTAGATGTTGGAGGAGCTACGTTCTGTGAAGAGAGAAAGCAGAGGAGCAGTGAACGAAATAGCCGCAGCAACTGTGAAATCAGAACCTGGATTGGAGAATGAAGCTAATGCAGGAAACGACAAAGGAGGCTTGATCGGTGACAAGTCTGCAGAAGGGACTACAAAAGGGAAAGTGAAACAGACCATTCGAGATGTTGTTGGTGGTGCTGGCCATAAAAGTTATCATGCGTCGGTGTATCGATCATCTTTCCAACCTCGTGATTCAAGAAGGTATTTATTTTGTGGTTTATACCAATAAGAACATGTATTTTACCATAAAAGATACAGTGGAATATTTACTCAGTAGGATTAACGTACTATGTTATTGATTGGACTATATGTAGGTGTAATGTGCGTAACACAGATGCGGCAAAACAGAAGTCAAAGGCAGTAGTAATGGATCTCAATGATGATGCGGGAAGAAGGCGTGATTCCAGAAAAGGCTCGCCTCGTGGAAAGGCTGGAGGGGTTGTCATTAGTGAATACACGGGACAAAGGCGTGAGAACCACAAGGAGAAAGAAAAGGTCATTGTACTGGATGTTGGTGCTGCCTGGCGTAATCGTCGGGACCATGTTTACTTGCCAAAATATCCCGCAAGGTGATTGACATTCATGTTATTGCATATGTGGTAATGTATTTTAACTTTGCCTCAATGTTGGTGGGTTTCCGATGACTATTTCACTCTTAATATTTTTTGTGTTACATCTATGTAGCAATCGAGCAGGTACGTCGGAGTCAGCTAAATTGAAGGGCAAGGGCAAGGTCGTTGAAGTCACTGATGATACTGCAAGATTGCGTAAGAAAGGCAACGACAAAGGCCAGCATTTTGGAAGTGTACTCCAGAAAAATCAAGAAGAAATTTGGTACAAGGTTGTGGAAAACCCGAAAAATTTGAGAGAAAACGTTCTAGTAAGTCATTACTCAAGCGTTCTGTATTTCCCATTTGGTTTTCAATTTTTACTTTGTGCCATTTATTTAGAAGGGTTATATCATTTTTGCAGCAACTTCCTGCAGCTGTTATACATGCATGCATGACTGGTGGATCTCGACCGATACATCTGCTTGACTGTGAAAAGGGTGCCCCTATTACTGTGAGCTTAGAAAGAGGAAAGACAACATCAAAATGTTTCTTTGTGGAGCATGGAGTTATTTATGCAAGAACAGAGACCTTAAGAAGGGTGACGCGTTGCATTTTTATATTAGATATCCGCCAGTGGATGAAATTATGGTGCTGGTGCAGCGTTCATGCGCGAAGTGACGTAGCATTCGATGTGGTTCTGGTGTCCCGTGTGGCTTTCTGATGTTTTTGTTTTGTTTTGTGAAGTTGAGTGGGTCATCCTTGATGTTTCTGTAATGCTAGCAGGAGATTAGAGGTTTTAATATTTTGTGTACTCTCTTGGACAACTGTTGGTTTAAGTCTGGTGTGGTTTGTTAACTATTATGTACACTGTTTGTAATGAATGTTTGGACAACGAAATTAAGTTTGGTATTATGATTATTCTATATGGGGTTGTATGGTGTAGTTCTGATATATACTTATTGGTTACTCATCTCATAGTTTACTTACACTTATAAACTACACACACAAAACTGTGTAGCAAGATTAATAACAATATCAAGTGGGGTCTGCTTGTTGTAAAATACTCCATATACTTGTGTTTTTCGGCAGGTGTATTGCCAATGCAAGTTTTGTTTGTTTTTTGATTGGACTCTCACGTGGGAAGGAAATAAAGGCCAAAGCATTAAAGGCTACACTATCCCATTCTACAATAGTTGATTGTGGGTTATAAATGGAATCATGTGCTACTGTTAACATGTGACCCATTTTTTTAAATAATATTCTTCACAAGCCCAACACTCTTTGTCAACACCTACTGTCACTACTACCACCATTAGAACAATAGTGAACTTGGGCGAACCAGTCATCTCAAACATAGATCTCATAGGAAGTAACTTCTCCTCCATGGTAGGAAGCATTGTAAAGGCGCCGTTAGAGCTGGTAGATACTCTGGCCATTGTTAAGGTATCATTCCAAGTAAGTACGGTTTCAACTTATATATCCTATTACAATAATTAAAGTTTAGTGTGTTTGTTCATAAATTGTAAGGTAACTCTTGCTAAAGGTCATAGTACATCCATTGCAGTCATATGCAGAGGTTGAGCCATTGTTTGTAAGAACAAACTTTTCAGATCTGAGTTTAACATGGAGCATATTGGACAAAGACGGTGCCGAAAACATCATAGAGGTGAACGAAAATGAGGATTTTCCGGTAGTTTTCGGAGGTTGGGCAGAGTTAAAGTCACAATATAGACTTCCGGCCGATATGGTCATTTATCTTGGATATTACGGGAACAACATATTTGAGATTTCCGGTGTTCTGGATCTCCAAGCGCACGAAGACTTACCAACCTTTCACAGCAGGTTCACGAACCGACTAGGATTACACGTGTTTGATGTGATATTGTCATCTAATATGGTGTTTTCCTACAAGCTAGTTGAGTAATGATAATGTTAAGTACAATAATGCACGATTATTTATTTAATGACTTTTGATCTTAAACTGAGCAAGCTATATAATATGTCAATTGTAGA
The DNA here is from genome assembly GCF_029867415.1 of Vicia villosa. Taxonomy (NCBI): domain Eukaryota; kingdom Viridiplantae; phylum Streptophyta; class Magnoliopsida; order Fabales; family Fabaceae; genus Vicia; species Vicia villosa. The sequence goes on from NW_026705685.1 coordinate 81,868, forward strand.
ATTTGGTTCCCGCGTTTGGCCGCGTGCTGCGAGAGCACAACTTTGAGGTGCTGACATTGTGTGGTGACAACGAAAGGACAACCATTTTTCTAATTCTCAACGTAGACGACAGCAACCGTACAAAACTAGCATATGAATGGGGTGATTTTTGCGCTTCCAATGATCTGAGAGCCGGCGACACGGTTAGGATGAAGCTTGACACAAACGACGCAAACAAAACTTGCCACATATACAAGGTTTGTATGTTTTCATATCACATGATCTATAAAAGGTTTGAACTGAAATGGTAAGATGTTGCTGCTCAAAATATGAATATAGATTCACATAACAGGCCTGTATACTTAAGTTATTCATTTAAGTAATATGCAAAAGCTTAAAATATTATAACTATTAGTATGAATCTAGATTCACATAACAGGCCTTTTAGAAGACTCTATCATAATTTATCACTTAATGCAACTACCCAAAACAGTGTGTTCCAAGCATAAAAATTTAATAACATCAATGTTGGTAATAGAGTCATAATGTACCGCGAATCAACAGTATAACATATAGTTTGACTAATACTGTTGCAGCCTTTCCACCATAAAGAACACAGGTCACGACAATGGCCCTGCTTTAACAAAGGAAACAACACAAAAAATACAGCAGCGAGAAGTGTAAGCACTGCTTTGAGTTTGAATTAGTCGTTGAAAAACAGAAATATGACCTCAAACATTGTTGAAAACCTCCTTGTATACGACGTTTGTTGTAGTCTCTTGCCCGTAACCCTCGAAAGTGCGACATATATTTGCCCATGATTAAAAACGTCTCGGGTTATATAAAGCCCAACCCAATCCAAGGATTTTCCTTGCGACTTGTTTATAGTCATCGCGTAGGAGACAATGATGGGAAATTGTCGAAGACTTAGTTTGAAAGGCCAGGGCGACTGCGAAGGGGACATATTCATCTTGGGGATATAGACGATGTTCCCATCTTTTTTTCCGCCCATTATATGAGCCTCAAGAACGTGCGTAGCCAGCTTTGAAACAATTAGATGTGTACCGTTAAACAAACCTTCGGACTGATCGATGTTCCTCATTAACATAATCGGAGTTCCGACCTTTAGTTTGATGTGATGGTTAGGCAAACCGAAAGTTTTCAAAGAGCTTAGAAATTCAGGACCGAGGACATCAAGAATATCCCTGTCATGTATCTCAGAACGATCAACAGAGTTAGAGCTAATGTAATCCCTCGAGTTACCTACAATAGAAAAATTAGACTCATTAAACACAAGACATAGAAACCTGGAAGCAGTGATGGACGTTGTTTGGGATAGCACAATTACCTAGCATCATACCCAAAACATGGTTATTAGTTTTGTCTACCGTTTCAATGGTAGACGCCAAAATATCCCTACTTTTAAGGTAGTTGTAGTTCTGATAACGGAGAAGAAAATCTGGATAGGTACTTGTCACTATTTCTCAAGTGGATCTTTGAATTTAGTAATCAGCATCTCTTTGGGGAATGAAATTTTGGCAGTACAGTAATTGTGTTCTCCAATTCTACCTTCTCCAATTTTGAGGAGCCTATCAGAGAATTCAGCAATTTTTGCGCGGTCTTGTTCGTTTGCTCCGGAGGTCAGTCTCATGTTCTTGGTTAAGGTCAACACCTTGCGGAATGCCAGAGATACGATGCATTTATGGTTGCATGCACAATGTCCGAACGACTTCCTCTTGGTACTACTGGAAAAATTTATCTAAAATCCCCACCAAATACGACAACTTTTCCACCAAAATCATTATCAGAGTTCCCATGGGCACTCATAAGGTCCCTTAATGTTTTGTCAAGTGCTTCGAAACACCACTTGTTTGCCATAGGGGCCTCATCCCAAATGATTAACTTCGCCTCCCGCAGTAGATCTGCAGACTCTTCAAGGTAAGTAATGTTGCAAGTTGAGTTATCCAAAGTAGGAACGGGTATTTTAAACCTCGAGTGAGCTGTTCTCCCACCAGGCAACAATAGCAATGCAATGCCACTTGTTGCAATGGTTAGACATATGTCGTGTTTGGACCTGATAGCACTTGCGAGTGTCCTCCACATGTATGTTTTATCGGTTCCGCCATAACCATAGAGGAAAAAAACGCCGCCATTCTGAGTTGTAATAGCCTTCATTATCTTGTGATATATCCCCCGTTCTTCATCTATATGGAAAAAGCACAGAAAAAAGATAGCAACAACACATAAAAGTGGAGACTAAGATGTATGACCTGACTTTTGTTACATACCTGTCAGTGTAGCATGTAGTGCAACAAAGTCGTCTTTCATTGTTTGAATGTTGTAACTCCGTTCTTCGTAAATAAGCATATTTCCAAGTTGCTTTAACACGTAACTGTAAGGATATGGAATAGTATAAAAGTCTCTAAGGCTTCTTCTATTGGACTACAGTAGAATCTCAATTTCAATCAAAGTGAGATTTTGAAGTTGTTCCTCATTCAATACCAGTTCTGCATAACACATAAGAATTTGACCAGGAAACATGTAATTATATAAGGTCTTACAGTATACCACAAGTTCAAAATGTATAAGTACGGTGCAGTGAAATGGAAAATCACTCTTAACCTTTGTCTTTGACCAGATTCCATTGAGTGTGCAAGATACCATCCGACAGTAGAACCCATGACTCAGACCACACATGGGCAGATCTGTTTACATCTCCAGACAAAAGCATAATAACAAAAAGTTTTCGTAGGTAATGACCCGAACCCCATTCACTTGCCTCTTTAATGGCTCCAATATATTCTCTATCATCTTCGAGGAAACCCATAGCAAAACACGCATCCCTAAAAGTCTCGCATTGTAAATCCCTGACCTCTCTAATATCCTCATAAGACATTGGACCCTTTACAACAGTAATCATCATGCGAAGATAAAACATCTCTCCGGTAGTACGCGGGACCCAAATAAGTCGTCCAATGGTGTAACCCTTCTTCCTTGGTTTCCACATACGCGTTCGTTTGTGGTACACAAACTTTGTGACAAATTGCCCATAAGTTAATCATCTTGCCTCTTCATAAGTCTGATTTGCAACTAACCAAGAAGAAAACATAGATTCTGTTACACCCGCTTTCTCAAGATACTGTTTAATCTCATCAACTAGTTCGTTACAATCTGATTGTTGTCTTGAGTTATGAACGACCGATACGGTAATTCTGTCATGTCCCTTGTGTATGTATTTGAAAAGATACTTGATTGACATACTTTGATTACACCACTCCATGTTGATGTGAGCCTGGTACTTCATAAGCAATTTTTGTTGAAGGGGACGACATGCCTGTTGTCCAAAGGGATGCCAGTTTTTTAATGATGTGCGTAGAGGATTGTCATATGTAAAGAGGGTACCCATCCGAATCTACGACACTGACCTCAATGTACTTTTTTGGAAAGAACTTAGTGCACTTACTTTTCTGCATACATGGAGATCTTAGTCTTGCTAAGCCACATGGACCATGGATCATATGTGACTTAACCAAGTTGTACAAAGTAGGATGCCGCTCGGGGTCCGGTATTTCTGTGCAAATGATTTGATCGATGTCAGCATGGGTAGGATATTTACTTTGAGGATGTCGAAAAATCAAAATATGAGCATGTGGGAGGCCTCTTTTTTGAAATTCGATGGTGTACATGTCTGCAAACACAAAAAGGTGAATCAGTAATAATTTCCGGTAATATATAAAAAGTGCAAAGTGTTGACAAAAATTAGGTAAGATAGAAAGTCTGACATGCCAAAACGTGACCCTGAACATGTTTCCTTGTCAAATCACGAAGAGGTTCCTCGAATTTAATTTTGAATACTTTTGCTACAATATCAGGATGGTCCTGCGGGTTTAGGTTTACTGGAGAAAGTTGACGTTTGATCTCAGGCCAATTCGGGTTACAGGTGAAGGTTATGAAAAGGTCAGGGAACCCTAACTTACTTGAAATAGCCATTCCGTCAGCTGTTCCATATAGCGTTTTCTCCCAACAAACGTAGAAGGAAACACCACTCATTTTCCCTGTTTTCTACTTTGGTAGGAAGGACCTGCATCAGCTTATTGTTGTAAGTTGTTGTATTTACCAACCCTTAACTTGGTATGGTTTTTCCTCAACTAGTTTAGTCGTTCCGACTCCATCATAGCGTAACCGTCTACCAGGAACTGTTGGAACAACTGTCGAGAATGAAGTAACATTTTGGGTTCACGCTTGCGCTCTTGTAGCCTGAAACATAGCCAATCTTTTATACTTTGACCATTTTTTTGGTTTGTTGTGTTTCATGTTTGTATTTGTGGAAAATCTCGTCTCGGTAACCATGTTCGCCATACATAAATATCAAGGGGTATTGGTAGGCAAGGTAGGCTGGATGGAACTCATCTATCCGTTGCAATCCACCACCCCGTTCATGGATAATGATGTTCCAACTTTCCTCAGACTCAATATCACCAACAATCAATGCAACAACTTCAAAAACGCTGGGCATGTTATATGTGTGACTGTCGCTAGGACGGCTTGATATCAACTTAAGATTCAAGTCTTGGAATGGATTAGCCTTCAAGACATCCCTTGCACTTCTGAATGCCCTACGAACGCGGCGTCCAAAGTTTTTTCTTGACGTAGTTGCGGTTGTGCGAGGAGTTGGCCATATATTTCTTGAAGTACACGACACCGTCTGTGGAGTAGTAGATATAGGTATCTCATTGGTTCTAGTGCCTCCACTGGAAAAATCATCCAAAGGTGTTGGAAGTAAGTTGGGTTGTTGGTTATCACCAATAACTGGAGTACGTAGTTGGCTGCTCACCGACCAACATCTTGTTAGACCTTGATTCCCTGTTATAACCACTAATGGGGTATGCGTGGAATTTGATGCAAAATGGCTCCGTGGCGACGAAACTTCAAGGGAATTGAAAGAAGTAAACAAATTAATCCCAGGAGTCATTTCAAATCGCCTCTTCTTGATATGTGTTGGTGTCTGCAAATGTGGTGCAGTACCTCGTAGCGGCAGCGTATTTACCATGTCCGTTTAGGGGCTTCTACGATGTAAATGATTGAATGTGTTCAGTTGCATAGCCGGTGTGGACGGGCCTCCGACCATGTTTTCCTTGTTGCCTCTGTCAATGTGTTGTTTCTTGTCCTTCAATAGTAATCTTCTTCTCTTTCTTGCAATTGAACCTAGTGAGCTCTTGTTATCTTCCATATTATGTTGGACAAATATTTTGAGTGTCAGTGCTCAAAAAACGTTAGATGAGTTTATTGATTCATAATAAGGACTGGATCCATTAAACATATAATGGAGAAAGAGGAAGTATGAACATCTAGAATGGATAAGAATGCTTCCAAGGGTTTGTATACTATTATTTATGTATGAGCATGAGTTGACTTTTTGTTGTTAGATAGGAAGCATTTATTGATACAGAGTGTGGAGATATTTCAGACCACAAAGACAGCTGTATTATTTTTTTTGTCACTCCATAAACAAATAACTTTGTAAAGTATTAACTTTAGAGATTTTAGACCACAAAGACAGCTGTATTATTTTTTTTGCTAGTCCTTAAACAAATAACTTTGTAAAAGTTGAAAAAGGTACTTTTAGAAATCATTTCAATAATAAAAGACTGTGCCCCTTTATACTGCAGGTACGCAACATAAGATGGAGTTCCCAACATAGTGTGTAAGGCATGAATAGTAGTCTAGAAAATGCAATGAGTAAGGGATAGGGCATGTAACTGATGTATTCATGCAACCACTTGTGACTGATGGACAAAGTAAGTAGACTTTGTAGACTTTGTTTTTTAATAAGCCTTAACAATATTACATTTAACATCTGCTATATGAAGGTAAAATATTTCTGTGACATCCATATTGTTTGATTGTTGTTCATATATATTAACGTGAGCCTGTAATTATGGTTTTATATTATGGTTTTATCTTATGTAAGTCATATGCTTATGTTTCAAGCAAGAGTGGTAGTGGATGGTAAGGATGTCGATAGCAATTAAAGATGTTAGTATGTCATAAAATTTCCAACTATCTGATATGTTTGCGTTGGAACGATTCAAATAAGCAACTCCATAAAGATCCAAAAAGACCGAACGACGAAATCATAATATTAAAACGCAATTTGTCCAGCACCAACGTGGTTGTTCTAATTTCGATAACAGAAAAATTAAAACAAGTTAGGGTTCATACATTAGTTGGCATACATAAAATTGATCTGGCAACTCTTCGGATTCTTAAAAACAACTTTTACAACAAAGTCGTCTTTGTGAGTGACATCAATATATGTTTCCTGCATGAAACTTGAGTTGTAGAAGGATAGTAGTCCAAATGACCCACAAAATATGCCTTGGTTGTTCCTAATAGCCGATGCTTTTCTTCCCACGTTTGGCTGCTTTCTTAACCTTGGTGCTGGAAAGATCACCTTCCAGTTGAGGCTGGAAGATACTCTCCATGGGCCCTTCTGGGGTAATTCTTTTCGTAGCGTTTGCAGGTGTTGCTGGATCATCAACATCGATCGATATGATTTCCCCGTCCTTCAGTAATGAAAACAAACAAATATTTTAAATATACAACATATTATAACAACAATAGATGGAAAAAGTATTTGGTAGATTACCACAATGGGGTTTAGATATTCGGTGTTTACGTCCTCTCCAACACTTTCCATTAGCTGTTTCATAAGTAATGTAGCAACAGTAAATTCGTGTAACAATAGAAAGCACGTGTAAAATAGGTTTGAGCAACATTTAAACAAACCTGGATTGAGAGGAGTCATGGGGCACATCTTGGATTGGCTGTACGTCGTCAATTGGATTATCAATTGGCTGTACAATTAAAAAACCAGGATTACTTCAAGAGGTATAACAACTATTGATTACAGTTTTCACGTAGAAGAAGAAGACCTGAGGCGATTGAATTGGTCCTTCAATTTGTTTGATAAGTTGTTCATCCTTCAGAAACTGCACGATAGAACAACTCTTCCATCTACGCTGCCACTTAACCTTGAAGGCAAATGTCTTTCCCAACATTTTGTCAAGCACGAGAGGGAACTCAAGGGGATCAGTGGTTTCAGCCTGAAATCAGATACCACGTCAGTAACAACATCAAATAACTAACATATCCATAATCTTACCAACAAACAGTTCATTTTAGAAACGAAAATCAACATTGTTTCCTCGATCATAGTTGCACGGAGACGTGCAGCTGATGTTTCTGTTAAAATTAATGTGTTGTAACCACCACTATGAGTAAGCATTATGAAAGAAGTGCAAAAGAGTTGTAACCATCATAATATAATTACTGTCTTTATTTAGAGTTATGTTAGAATTGTATCATTAAGATTGAGAGAACCAAAAAGTCCTCATCTTAATTATCATCTTATTATCTTCTAAAGTCAGTTTTGATTCAAGCCTATAAAAAGGCTTTGTAATGTTAAGAAATATATATCAGTTGGTGGTGAATTCAGTAAAATAGCATATTCAAAGCATATCTTCCACCAGTGGAAGTATAGTGAAAAAAGTGTCCAGTGCAGTTTTAAAGCATATCTTCCACCAGTGGAAGTATAGTGCAAAAAGTGTCAAAAACCAGTTTTCCTCTGCAGAATTCTGTAACACTATAATTTATAACATACCACCTCTAGAATACCACCAACAGTTTCCAACAATTCTGCCGCTTCTCTATCCCAAAAGACGAAGGTCTCTTGGTTTCCTTGATGTAGAACCTCAACCAAGATTTTAAACCTAAACACAGGGAAGTGTCAAATGGGACCTTACAAATGATCCAAAATATAGCATAAAGTACATAAGGATATAAGGTGATTTCAACCTCCAAATATCAGCTTCTTTCCGGTGTCCATCCCTACAAAATAAAGGCGCCTTATCGCCCTTAGCATGTTGGGGAAACTGGTGGCATTGCCTATAGAACCAACCATTCTCATCTGCAGTAAGCTTGTCTGTTGTGGCAACAGTAACACATACCGTCCCTTGTATAAAAATAGTAGTATAAGTAAAATGTATCCATGAAAAATATAATATTGGCTACAGTATGCAGCGAACCTCGGACAGGATGACGATTTCGGAAAGCCGCACAGTAACATCTTTGTCCAGAAATTTCTCAGTCGGAGTCATTTGCGAAGAAGTAGACTGCTGTGACCATTGTCGCGAGTTACTAGTTGCGTTGCTCAATGTTTTTGTATCCTTAGGCAAGCTGTATACGCAGACCAGGCAAACCACATCAGAAAACTATAAATAAGCTATTTTCTACGACAGAAACATCCAGAAGTAAGGAATAAAATGTGATTGGTTAGAAAGTACCGAAGTAGGAAATCATTGATTTCAGGGAGGTCTTCGTTGATATGAATCTTAGTGACATTGTATGTGTTGGTCACCGCCAGTGGAAATTTTCCTGCAACAATAGAAGTGGTATTACAAACATAGGAGCAAATTACACTTTATCCCAGTGCTACTACGGTGTTCAAGAATATTACTTGGCTCATTCACCTTAGCATATTTGATGTAAATGACCGTTGGTATTTTAGGATCAAGCTTTTTCTGTTTGTATTCAAAGAATTAAATTGCGTAGTCTTCCCACAGCGTATAGTTAAGAGTGTTGTCCCTAAATGCTGGATAAACCATATGTTAGAGAGTACATAGTAAATAAAATACAGCGGATTATAAATAAAACAACATATCCCAAATCTCTTAAAACCAGGTTGATCTGAGGTTTTTTCCCTCCAGCGTGAGACTGTGTGTAACCTATGTCATCAACGACACCGAGCACATCTAAAAGAAACATAGGTATAAGCATAATACAAAGAAAAACTAACAACATACACAGAGCACGTAGATAGAAGATAGTTCAAATACATACCACAAAGTACATTTCGTTGCCACTTCCCTGACATTATATCCGCAAACGGGGTTAAGACGTTCATCTTAGCACGGATGTCTTGCTTCCCGACATCACCAATAGTTGTACCTCCCGTGAATTTCAGAACAAACTTGTGGTTGGTTACTTTAAACATCAGGTCATTAGGCTGTATGCGAAAGTTAGACATTGTACAGGTCGTATGAATATCTAAGTCATCGTCAAACGCTTGCTTGTACGCAGTTGGAACAATGACGTGAATGTCACTACCCTGAAAATGAGCAAAGGTACTAAAAAGTTTAGCATGGACTCATATGAGAATAAAATGCCATGTAAGGTACAAATCTCAAATGAAAAAGTAAATAAAAACACATCAAAACCAAAGAGACCATAAAACTACAAAGATGTTCAAATCAACAGAGAACTAAAAAATATTAACATCTGAGGCACTGAAAAATTTAAAAGCATAATTTTTACGCATACGTTTGTGGTAAGAATACAAATGTCGACGTCACTAAACCGAATCGAAACGAAGGTTTCCAAAAAAGAAAACGATAAAAGCACTGTAAAAACCAAACGAGGACGACAAACTCACTCTTTTGTCAACTACCACCATCTAAAAATGCTCTTTGTTAGCCGTAGTGACTTTCCATTTGTGATGAAATCTCATAGCAATCTTTCACAGGACCTTGTGGTCGCTGATGTCGCTGATCTTCTCAAATGGTCTAGACATTGACTTGTTCGCGGAATCAGAAAGGGATGGAAGCCAGAAGTTTGCGAGGAGAGGAATGAGGAAAATGGCTTCATAAAGAGTGTGTTGTTGACATACTGAGAATTAGGTTTGAGAAGATGTCTTTCCCACGCATTAACTATATTGCCAGGACATGCATAGGAAACCGTTAAAGAGGGAAAAGTTTTAAAAGAAGTGTGATGAGTTCAGTTGAGAATGAAAGGAAAAAGCATAATAGTTATGAATGTTGGTACCAATGTAGAGAAAAAGTGGCTAATATGTGTTGTTAGAAATTAACAATCAGTTTACCAATCGTTAGTTGGTCCAGTGGTGATTGGCACTGGACTTGGTAGGGAGAACCACGGTTCGATCCCCCGCAACTGCGATCGGGAGGGGGATTGAACCACTTGATGCCAGAACTCGCTCCCGAACCGGACTAAACCTGTGGTATAAAACCAAAAAAAAAGTAACTATTAGTTCCATAATTAAGATAAGGGCATGAAAAGACCAAATAAGTGGGAAAAATGCTTATGTGGAGGGATTTGGTGAAATGGTAGAAAAGGTATTTCCAACACCATAGATCTTCTTATATGGTAGAAGGGGTGAAAGAATATAAATGAAATAAAAACCATTCAATCAAATCTCTCTAATCATGTCACATTTTTAATCTTTTATTGTTATTTTATTTTGCATTTCTTGCTCAATAGTTACTTCTAATGCTATAAATAGTGGTTTTAGTATCGAGCTCATTCATTGTGATTCTTATAAATCGCTACTTTACAATCCTACACAAACTAAGTCACAACGTATTTTCAATGCTCTTCATCGTTCTATCAATCGAGCAAACTATATGAATAAAGAATATTCTCCTACTAAAAATAAATTTGAGTCATCTTTATCCTATAATCTCAAAGGTGATTATTTCCTAAGTTATTTGGTCGGTACCCCACCCTTTAAAGTATATGGTCTTCTTGATACAGGTAGTAACTTCATTTGGCTTCAATGCAAGCCTTGTAATATATGTTACAACCAAACCACTCCTATTTTCAATCCTTCTAAATCTTCAACTTACCAAAATATTTCATGCTTTTCTAAAACATGCAAATCTCTCGATTATGTGGAATCTACATCTTGTGCTAAAGATGACAATGTTTGTGAATATGCAATTGAATATGGCTATGGTACAAAGTCACAAGGAGACGTTTGTGTCGAGACTATTACATTAAATTCCACTCCCGGCTCTATTGTCTAATTTCCTAAACTTACGATAGGATGTGGACACACTAATATTTTGTCGTGGGAGAATAAAGGGCCAAGTTCTAGTATTATTGGCTTTGAAAAGGGGCCTACGTCCTTTATAAAGCAATTAGGATCTTTAATTGATGATGAGTTCTCACATTGCTTAATTGACAATGAGGATTATCAAAATTCTAATTTATCTAGCAAGCTAAGTTTTGGAGCTGCTGCAATAGTGTCGGGGGTTTTATTTGAGATTGGAATCTGCGGTTAAAAAAGGTTAAACTTGAGCGATTTCAAGATGATATTGATGAATATAAACTCTGTTATAAAACTACATTCGAAAAATTAAACTTTCCTGTACTTACTATGCATTTTAGTGGTGCAGATGTTAAGTTATATTTTAATGGAGTCTTTCTTTCTTTGTCTGAGAGGGATAAATGTTTCGCTTTTTATCCAAATGATTATGGATTAGGCCTAGTAGGAAACAAGGCAGTGATGAACCATTTGGTTGGATATGATCTCAAAAACAATATTATGTCGTTCAAACCTATTGATTGTTGTAAGTATTGATCGATTGTACAATATGATTACTGAAACTATTTAGTAGATTATAATAAAATTTCAATTGTTTCATATCTCTTTAACCGAATCTTTAAAATTATATTTTAATTTATCTTGACTTTCAAAATAAATAAGGAATTTTTCCATTACTCCTTAGTCTTTTTATCCATTAAAATTTAAAAATATATTTAAGAAAATATAATAATTTAATCTTTCTACAAATATAGTAGGAGAAAGTGTACTGCAAACGGTTGATTCATGGTTGATTCATAATGTATTATTGTTCTCTGTATTTTTTCCAGTATCATTTGTTTCTGTTTTTAAGGTAACAGGGTACTTGCCCCCACAATTTTTTTCTCCAATTTCCGCATTAACTTTTTAAATTGGTTGGCTGATCTGATTCCATTAACAATAATAAAAGTAATGTTCATAATTTAAAATTTTTAATTACACCCACATGGATTCGCTAGATTTCTCTAATTATTAAAAAAATATAATTTTTTACTACTGATGTTTATTACAAAGTTTAAATGGTTACGTCCCAAAATTTTTTTGATAAGGTTGAATTTAAAAAACAAAAAAATTTTAATACATGATCTTAATTTAAGATTTCCTTTTATAAATTTATTTTTATGTATTTATTCAAAATAATTTGATTAAAAAATTCATAATTTTTATGTTTAAAAAGAATAAATATTTAATTAATTTATTATTTTTGTATTATGAAAACAAAAAAATAAAGTAATTTTTTAAATGTGTACTATTTAAGTCATTATAGAAATATCATAATTAGGAGTATCAATTATACAAAATTCTAGATCTTCCAAGTTTCTTAATTTCAATTGGTGTGGTATTTCATTCCTTTTTTTTGTTTTTTTTCCATCTATTGATTTTGTTGATTTTATTTATTTTGCATCTTTATGTTCCTCTTTGTTTGGATGTTGATATTTTGTTTCGCTAGTGTATTGATTGATTGAGCTTGGTACCATTTGTACCTTATCAGTACCCAGTACTCTTCGAAAGTATTTGGATATTATGAGAAATGAGAACAATGAATCACGACTATTAAATTTTATTTTGTTGATTTTAATGGATTGGATTGGTTTCTCTTTCTATGATTCTTAATATTTATTTTAAATTAAAATAGAAAGAGAAACCAATCGAGTTCATTAAAATCAACAAAATCAAAATTTAATGGTCGTGATTCATTGTTCTCATTTCTCATAATAACCAAGTGTTCTCACTTGAGCCCTCCCATATATATATATATATATATATATATATATATATATATATATATATATATATATATATATATATATATATATATATATATATATATATATATATATATATATATATATATATGAGGAGGGTTATATATATATAAGGGACTTATCAAATGAGAACTTTGGCTATAATGAGAACTGATAACTTTTAATAATAACCGTATGATTTAAAATCAATGCTCAGATTTGCTTTAATGTGATTTGTATTTAAATCAGAATCTATCTATTAATTACTGTCTCTTAAAATTTAAGTAAAATCTGAGTCATTGATTTTAAATCATACGGTCATTATTAAAAGTTCTTAGTTATCATTATAGCCAAAGTTCTCGTTTGATACGTCCCCTATATATATATATGTATATATATATATATATATGGGGACGACTCAGGTGAGAACATTGGTTATTATGAGAAATGAGAACAATGAATCACGGCCATTAAATTTTGATTTTGTTGATTTTAATGAACTGGATTGGTTTCTCTTACTATGTTGATTTAAAATAAATATTAAGGATTCTAGAAAGAGAAACCAATCCAGTCCATTAAAATCAACAAAATCAAAATTTAATGGCCGTGATTCATTGTTCTCATTTCTCATAATAACCAAGTGTTCTCACCTGAGTCGTCCCCTATATATATATATATATATATATATATATATATATATATATATATATATATATATATATATATATATATATATATATATAAATATATATATAAAATAAAATAAAAAATAAAAACTAATATTTATTTTAAGAAATAAACACTATTGATTTTAATTGTCATATTTATTTAATGTTTAAAATTTTAAAAATTAATATCAAGATAATTTTTTTATCAAGCTTTAAATATTAAAACATCATTAAAATATATTGTTTTCCAAATTAATTATATCAATATTAAAATATTAATTATAAAAAGAATATCTTATTAAACGTTATTATTTTAAATTTAATGATTGAATATTCTATAAAAAACATTCTCATAAAAATATTTTTCTATTTTTTATTATTGATATTAGAAAATTAAATCATTTCATAGTTTAAAAACTAATGATAATTCAAGAAATGGCCTACGTAATTTATTAATTAATAAATTAATTCAGTAATTTCTATTTTGATGATTAAATTACTATTAAAATATTGAGAGTCATTTTTGGTTTTAAAAATAAGTCTAGAAAATTGTATTTATCAAAATAAATTGTGAAAAAATATATATTTATTTAAAATACAGGATACAATGTTAAAATAATTTTTTTTATATAAATTAATATTATTAGAATTAAGATTTTTAAAATAAATTTATAATACAATTTTATTATAAAGTAATTTTCATATTAAGAAGTTGAGTGAACAATTGATACTTCTGATTATTTTTAGGTATTTTATTTTGAAAATTTGGTATCTTAAAATATATTTATAGTTTGAACATTGCTACCTTGACACCATATTTGACACCAACTACCTACATCGTATATACTATTCACCTTATTTATATGTTGTACAGTATTTTTTATTAAAATAATATTATTTTTGATAATTATTTATTATATATTTTTTAAATATTTATTTTTAAATTTTATTTCATAACATAGATATATGGTTGTGTCATTAACCAACTTCACAATTGTATTAACTACAAAAATATACATCTTTAATTAATTATTTTACTTATAATTCATTAACCACTTTCAGTACTTCATTAACAAATAAAATACATATGATATTAACCATGTTCTGACACTAAATTATAAATGTATTAACCAATTTTTATAATCTACTCACCAACTTTATTTTACTATTTAATTTTTTTTCATGTTTAAGAACCCATTAACCAATTTATGAACAATATTTACTAACTTTGTACAAACTATTAACCGAAGTTTGAATGGTATACATATCAACTTTATTATATCAGAATACATATTAACCAAATTTAAAACTGAATTAACCAAATTTTAATATTTCATTAACTAAAATAATTTTAAAAAATAGAAAAATATATCAAAATATTAAAATGATAAAAAAAAAACACTGTTCACGTATTTGTGAACAGTATTTGGGGTGTAAGTGTCAAAATATCATTTCTCTTATAGTTTATATAATTCTAATATTAACTAAAAATACTAAATACATTTGTGTCATACCCTAATTTTTACCCCTAAGACCCCACCTCATTTTCATCATTTGCATCATTGATATTCCATCATAAATCATTCATTCATTGGAGCTCATAAGGCATGAGACCAAAGGATTCTTGGCATTAGGGTTTTCTATATGGATTGAAGGCCTTAATTCACTCAAGTTGTTTCAACTGGCCCATTCATCATCTTTGAGTTATGAGATTTGATTTTGAACTATCTACATTTTCCTTGGCGAAGGTCATCAAAATTCATCAAGTCATCTTCATCAAGATATTTCAAAAGTCAAGTGCATTGGGGTTTTCATTTCTTGAGCTTAAGGTTTCACTGTGTTTTCAACTGAGAATGCTTTGAGCTAGGGTGTTTGATTTTCCGTCCACATATGAGGTCATCTCTTCATTAATGTGCTTTCAAGGCAAGAGGATTGAGGTTTCCCATCCATTGTGCTTGAGAATTGGTATTGATTCTTCATATGAACTTCATTGTTCTATGATTTTTTTCCTCAAGGCTACATTGAATATCATTCTTTATTTCAAGTTCATAAACATCGGAGGGTTTATCTTAGTTACTTGCTTCACAAGTCAGTTTCCTTTCAAAAGGCTTAGAGGATTGAATCAAGGTTTTCCTATTGTGTTGATATTTGTCAATTGGTTAGGGTTCGATTTAAGCTTTTATCAAGTCAAAATGTTCCTTGATTGATTTAGTTATGGATTGAGATCTCGTCAATTTTTTAAATGGGATTGTTTGTTGCTTGAATTTTGAGATTTAATTGAAGATTGAGGCATGGAAGATTGAGATATCAAATCTTTTAAGTACATGTGTTTGTTCATAATATCAAGAATAAGAGTGTGAGTATGATTAATTGGAATTCAAGTTCATCTGGATTTCTTCGATTACAAATACTTGGAACTTAAGGCACTTCTCAGGATTCCAAATTCAAGAATCATCAATTCAAGTTCAATTTTTAAGTCAATATTCAATCAAGATACAAAATACAAGTTTAAGTAAGCAAAGGATATTATTCAATACAAGGGTGCAATTTTAAAAAGGGAGATTCCAAATTGATAACAATGCAAGGCCTACTTCTTCTTTTTAATCCAAGGTCCCTTTGGTCCAAACTTTTGAATCCATTAAGCCATTTTGAATCATTAGCATTGTTGGGTCCACATTCAAATTAACTACAAAATTCCAATTAAAATTACATGAAAAACTAAAAAAAAAAACTCTTAACAAATATTGTCATTAAAAGTTCCCTCTGTTTTTGAACATAATTTTTCACTAATCTCTCCTATAAATACATGTGCTCATAGCCAGAAAAGGAGGAGGATAAATATATTGTTATGCTGAAAATTTAAATTCAAAACTATCCTTCATACCTTCAATCAACTACACATCATATTCCACAACCAATTTTTTCACCTTCAACTTCGTCTAAATTCTCCGATCCAAGCTTCATCATAAAAAACAAATGCAGAAGTTGATCTTCATCACAGAACCAAAAAAATGCCACTGAACCACCTCGCATAAAAATCGAACTTACAAAAAATCGTAACACCGACGCAATCCCACAAATCCACACAACATTATACCCGGATCTACAAATAGAAGATCTCAACGTTTCCAACCGAAAATTTTTACTTTATACCCCAACAATCATACTCATACCCCTACACGAAAAAAAATTTGGACTGAAATACCCTCGTAAAAATAGTACATATTTTAAAATTTTTTCATTTTTTTCTCAAATTTTCATAAATTTTTTTTGAAACACCCAAAAATATATAACCCAAATACTTTTTAAATCTTCTGGTTTAAAAAAAAAAACCACACCGAAACACTTAAAAAAAAGAGTTCGGATAATTTTTAAGTTGTTTAAATTTGTATACCAGAACACTTATTTAAAGTGTTCCGGTGGAGACTAGTCTATTTAGTCCTTTCAACTTGTACTTTCTTCTGGACTCAGACTTTCTGTTTTGCGTTGTTCAATCAGAGTTTCCAGCGTTTGGTGCAGATCAGAACTTTACCATATCAGACTTTCGAAGTTCTGTTGAGCACGATACCTTTCAGAGCTTGTTTCTCAAAGTCTTGTATTGACCTCTTCAAGACCATCTCCTGATGTCTTCTAGATCATGTTCTGATTTCTCCAAGACCATCTTCTGATGTCTTCCAGACCATGTTCTGATGAAGCCATCCAAATCTTCTGGGTCAGAGCTTCTGAAGGTTGAAATGTTGCATACTCTTTTATACTTTTCCTAAAATGGAAAACGTGAATAATTAGAGTACCACATTGTCTTATACAAAATTCATATATAATGTTATCATCAAAACTAGAAATATTGATCAGAACATTTCATGTTCTAACATACCTGACCCTTGTGGGGGATCCTGAGTTCCCCTTTCACTGGTTGAATTGACCATTTTCTTTATGTATTTACGTTTAGGAATTGGCTGAGAATTGTTGGTAGATTTACCATTCCTAAGGTTCATACAAGGTTCTAAAGTATTCTAAACCTATAAACAAAAATTTAAATGACAACTTTTGACACCGTCCCACTGGGCTTGCCAATTTGTTTACGGTGATTTCCAGTAAACAACCGCCAGTTCTCCAAACTATAAATATATTTTGGTTACTTGCAGGATTAACTAGATTGATCCTAGGACATGTGTCGAAAAGCTCTCTTTTATGATGACTTGCTTCATACTTTCTTGGTTTTGGTTTTTATAAAGTGATAATGCGAATCTATGAATAACTATAAAGTAAAACTAAGTGAAAATGCAATGAAACATAAATTAGTTAGACAATAATCGTAAATGACTTCGACAAGAATGTAAAGGAAATTAAACTACAAATATGAAAAGACTCGGCGAGAAAGTAAAGGAAATTAAAAGTACTTCGATCTTAAAACAGAAAGATAAACATATATAAGGTGTTGGTGTTACACATACATTTCTCAGCGAAAACTCTTTCTCTAACGCTTGGTACTCGAGTGATTTGTGAGTAATTTGTACAAAATTAACACCCTTGGATCCTACCACTAAGACCCTTATTTATACTAATTCAACCCTAACGGTCCTATACTAGCGAAATGCCACGTTGCCCACATGCATGCGCTTCTAATTTCTGGGGCTCCACATGTCCTCCTTGATTCAAACGGAACTTTTCAAATTTCAAACTTTCCCGCTCGAACCTTCTTCGATCTGTGACAACGTGTCCTTCGCGAGAATGTGTCAAAATACCTTAAGTCTCAACAATCTTTGTGTTTCGAAGACTACTTAAGGTTTCGAAGGCTACCTATCTCAATTCAGCTTCGATTTAGAAACCTTCATGATATATAACGTTCTCAAAAATAGCCATTCAAAGCCATTCTTCCTTCGAAACTTATACCTTCGACGAATATACACATTATTTGAAATCTCCGGCTAACAATAGCTTACTTGAAACTTATTTTTTATTAGTTGCTTAGGACTAGTCCACCCTCTATAAACTATACCATCGATAATTTTCCCATCTATAACTCTATTATTTACACCATGGCCAAAGTAAATCTCGTTACGGTAATGCCAAACCTCATACACCGTTTCAGCTAGAGCCATATGCACCAAGTGTGCTCTCCAGCCTTTACCCCGATAGTGCTGCAACAACTAATTCAATTCATATGTCCAATTACCAGGAATATTTTGAATTCACAGCCAAGTAAGCACTGCTTTCCAAATCCTCTTCAAAACCACACAGTCAAAGAATAGATGATCAATGGTCTCTTCTTGGTCACAAAAAACACAGGTAGTAATGTTGACCATCCCCCATCGATACAATCTCGTGCGAGTTGGCAACTTCCTGTGACAAAGCATCTAAAGTGTAAACACTGCTCTAGGCCTTGCATTGTTGTGGAGCACCAAATTATACCACACCTCATTAGGAATATTCGCTTGCAGCATATTATAGAACTTCCTGCCATTAAACTTATTATGTTGTACCATAGTCAGCCATACATGTTGCACTAGATCCTTTCCTTGCAAGATAGCTTTAAACATCCCTGAATCAGAAGATTTAATAGCTCTATCCATCACATTATCTTGCTTGAGGTAGTAAGCATGGATCCATTACACCCAAAGACTATCTGTATTAGTATTGATATTCCACAGTAATTTTAGTAAGAAAATACAATTCCACAACTCCATATCCATAATACTAAGGCCGCCTTTAGTCTTTGGCTTACAAATCTTCACCCAAGCGATTGGACTCTTCCGGCTAATGGTGCTGCTACCTGTCCAAATAAAAGGTCTACACAAAGCATCCACTCTTTTCAAAACAACTTTAGGAAACATAAAACATTGCATCTAATAAGAAGAGATAACATTCAACACGCCCTTAATGAGCTGCAATCTTCCAGCATAGCTAAGGAGTCTTACACTCCAATGGTTAATCGTACTCAGCAACTTATCCACAAGAGGCATATAATGTTTCACATATAGATTTTTACTAGTAATTGGTACTCCTAAGTACCTAAAAAGAAGGAACCTTCCTTATAGGAAGTCATTTGGAGAATGACATCTTTAACTTGAATAGGAACTCCACCAAAATAAATGCTAATTTTGGAGGGAATGACTTTCAAGCCTTTGGAATCAAGGAAGATGTGAAGAGTTTGTTGCAGCAACTCAACAGACCCCTGGTCACCCCTAGCAAAGAACAATAAATCTTCAGCAAATGTGAGGTTAGTTAACTGAAGCCTCTCACATTTGGAGTGATGATTAAAATTGGGATTTTCCTGCATTTGAAATAAAAGCCTGTTTAAATATTCCACAGTGATAACAAAAAGAAGAGGGGACAAGGGGTCCCTTTGTCAGATACCCCTTCTAGCTTCCATTCTATCTGTATGCTCATATATGATGACGTTGAGGTTCGAACGCATGAAAGCTTAATGGTTTTACTACGGTTGACTGCTCAGCTGTTGTTATATACAATTAATTTTTGTAATGACGAACCGGGGTGACTATGAGATTGTTGTTTATACGTTTTGTACACGTTATCATCTCCAAGTGTTTCTGTTTAACATAAGAAATTGGGTGTTTTTCTTCTATGCTTTATATTTTTGTCCAGTATAAAACCACGGAACATTAAAAGTTTTAATTAATCACAGTTTAGTAGATAAATGAACAAATTATTTTAAATTGTACACGTTATTTTTTAACAATGAAATTAGATTGCTTCACTATGTCACTTGTTACTACTTTTAATGGTTTTATTTTTCATACATATATCAATAACTTTGGTTATTGATAAGTGTCAAAGCCCAAAAATTTATGGAGTCCAGGAAAAAATTATACACCTTGTTTTTATTAATTTTACACATTGTTTCTACTAATTTTAGCCTGAATTTTGTCTAAAACTTTTGTCTTTGATTTTGTCCAAAAATTTTACACATTGTTTTTACTAATTTTGTCTTTAATTTTGAACCCGGTATACAGTGAAAGGAGGGGTTGAGCCCGGACGTGTGTCTGGTATTAATTATATTGAAAAAAAATTATAAATAAATCTTATAAATAATTGTGTTTGAAAATATAAAATTAATGTTGTCAAAATAATAAATTTTAAAAATAATAATTTGAATTTTATTTACAATTTATGAATGAATGGTTAATTATTTTAATTATTTAATATTTTTTAAATTTCATTAATTTTATTATTTCAGGCCTATTATATGAACTTAGGGGCGCCCATTTTAAAGGAAATATGAAAGCTACTTATCTTAGGCCCATTACAATACATTAAAATTTGTTTCTCTAAATCATAAAAATCATACCATTAAGATAAAAATCATTTCAAGTTTTGTTTTGTAAATCAACTGTCGGTGAATCCATTAAAATTAAAATAACAATAAGTGAATCCATATTTTGAAATTGCAGAAAATATAGAAAACAATAACTTCAAAAAAATTTAAATATTAAAATACATTAAAATTTATGATATTGTCTAGACTTGACTATTAAAACATTTCTCCATGCCAAACTTTAACAGTTATTGTTGAACAAAATGTATGCAGATGATGAGTGAAGAAATGAGCAAAGTACAAGATACATTTATTTTCTTTATATTTGTCATTGGTCATAGTTTGTGCAGTTGGCCTAACTTGATATTCTCAATAATGCTTTGGTCTATCGGCTCTCAAAAACTAATTTCATATATATTTAAATATCAAACATGTAATTTCATAGATAGTTTTGTTATTGTAAAACATTTATTTTTTGTAGTGAAAAAGATTACATTATTCTATATTTGGCAGAAGCTCTAGCTGTGTAATTTTTCCATTTCTGTCGTAGCTTAATTGAAACTTATTTTTTATTAGTTGCTTAGTTTCTCAGCATTCTTATGTAAATTTAATCATACATTTATCAAAAACTAATTCATTTTAAATAAAATAAGTATTTGAGGTTAGATTTATAAACATAATGGTTTTAATTAAAAATATCATTTAATGTATATTCACCTTTGAGGTTAGATTTAAAGTTAATTATAGTGACAGAAAGAAACAAAAGGCTATCACCTTGATGGTTTTGTGCCTAAAAAAACATTTATAGAGAGATAGAGAAGGTGACGACAGAGGTACATAAACTTAATAATATGCTATCACATTAATCTTTAAAAAGAATCACATAAGAGAAGAATAACAAAATCACACAATATGAGACGTTTACAGCTAGTATCATGTGATAAGACAATAGAAAAGGTAATAAAAACAATTGTACTGCATATTTTCTGCTATAGCATAAAAAGGAAATAATTACATTGAATAATGGAAGACCTATGAGATAGTATCATAAGAGTTTATGTTATGCAATATAAACTTTTTTATCAGTCTATATTTAAAAATATAAGAGTCAGATGTTAAATTGCTATCTGTATAGTGGTCTCCACCCTCAAATTTAAGGTCCATAGCATTTAAGTATAGACAATGATATTAGTACGTTGCAACTAGTTTTCATGTAATTGGATAATTAAAAAGGTGATAAAACAATTGTCCTATATATTTTGTGCTATATCATAGAAAGGATATAAGGACATTGAATACTTGAAAGATTTATGTACACATGAGTGAGAAAAAATAATATGAAGTCTCTTTTACATGTACAAATAATTGTAAGTTTAATTTACATAATTGATTCAATTATTAAATTATCTTCAAATTTAACATCTGGTTTTCTTATTTATTTTAGTTTGTATTAATTGAGCTTTTATCCTTTAATTTTTTTTATTAATTGGGCTCTTAGTCTTCTTCATAGTCATAAATTTAAATTTTTTCTAAATTTAAAGTTTTTACAAACTATCCTTACTTGATTTGTATTTGTATATGTAAAAAGTTAGTCTATTATAAAATTTAAATTATTTTATTTTAAAACCCATCTAATGAATTTTAAAATTATAATTGTATGCTTAAAACTGACTATCAAACTAAAAATCAATTATAAAATTTATTATAATTATAACTAGTTGATAATCGATTTTGAGAGAAACAAATATGATTTTAATATATGCTTATAACAAATAGGTTGAAAATACTTTTGAATTAGTTATTTATAACAAAGACAAAGTAGAAGTGTTATCATCTGAAGTGAAGGTGCTTCATCAATATCCTTTTTCATGATCCATTGACACAATAATCTTCTCAACATTTGAAATAGTTTCCTGCTGAGACGATTAGGTACTAGTAGTTTGAGGACTCAAAATTTTTATAATACCTTCATGCACAAAGCAAGGGAGTGATATCAAGAATTTCTTCATCAATAACTAGATTAAAATCCATCAGCAATAGAACCATTGCGAAGAAAGATGTGTATGACGTGTTTTCCACTAAACAATTGGTAATTAAAATTTAGCATCCCATGAGTTGAAACTACTTTCCTCACTGGTAATAAAAAATCATTCTTTCAACCACTTAAAAGATAGTATAATATACTGTATTTTTACATTATATTTAAAGAAAATAGGATATGAATTTGTTGACATTCATAGTAAATATTATTTAATTTACACTCGATTTTTATAAAATGGTGTGTAAATTCGTTTGATTTAAATGTATTTATGTAATAATTTACACCCGTTTTATCTAAAAAATGATGAAATATATCCTCTATTTACACCTGTTTTACAATAAATGTAAAGTTTTCTAATATTTTTCACTGTGTAAATTTACATCATCTAATAACGGATGTAAAGTGTATAAAAAACAGGTGTAAATTTCTCTTTTGTACTAGTGATCTGAGAACAACTTTCACATATATAGTGTAAAAATCTAAAATAAATATTATTCATGTTTAAAGTTATATTTTATAACAAAACCATAATTTCAAATTGAACATGTATCATTAGTGCGTATAGAAAGGAACTACAATTTTTAACTTACAGACTACTAACTTAAGCTATATATTTAATTTAAAAAGTTATGTAAAATTATAAACTTTATACATTTATATCTTATACGAAAGTATATATATTTGAGATATGATAGAAGTGTAGTCTATACATTGAGACTCACAAAATCTACGTTTGTCTTCAGTACTTGTTGTATATCTCAAACAATTGTATGCCACCATGTAAAGATTTAATATAACAATGTGTGAAGATTTGTGACTTTTTTTACTGCTAGTAATATAACAACACAAAATCCTTTTGCATAGTCTTAAGTTATAAAGAAAATAGAATATTTTTCATTATTATATAGTAATCTAAATTTTTTTAAAAGAATGAATTATGTTAATATCTCAATTTCCATCTTTTTGATCAATTACATATTTTTTAAAGAAATAACACTATTTCTTATTTAAATTAAGAATCACTAGTACAAAAATGTTAATTTACACCCGTTTTTTATTAAATTTACACCCATTATTTTTAATAAAAATCGGGTGTATATCCACAGGGTGAGAAATGTCTAACGAATTTACACCCGTTATTTTTAACAAAAATCGGGTGTAATTGGGCGTAATTACGTTTTTAATTACACCCTGTTTTAATAAAAATCGGGTGTAATTGGGCGTAATTATGTTTTTAATTACACCCTGTTTTAATAAAAATCGGGTGTAATTGAGCGTAATTACGTTTTAATTACACACTGTTTTAATAAAAATCGGGTGTAATTGGGCGTAATTACGTTTTAATTACACCCTATTTTAATAAATATCGGGTGTAATTGGGCTTAATTATGTTTTAATTACACCCTATTTTAATAAAAATCGGGTGTAAATATGTTCTTAATTACCCCCTAAATTAGTAAAAATCGGGTGTAAATACGCCATTTATGAATGAACAATTATATCTATTTACACCCTATTTCATACACACCATTTAGTTATATTTCATTTTCAGTCATAATATTGCAAATACTATAAAATCATACACATAAAAATCATATTTTAACTAAGTCAAAATATTTTTAATATTAACCAAAAAGTATACAAAATCATGTGCAGTCATAATATGTCAAGTACTATAAAATCATACACATAAAAATTATATTTTAACTAAGTCATAACACTTTCTTCATATATAAGTTTTCTTCTTCTTCTTTGGCTTTTGTTTTGGCAATATTTCTTCAGAATTCGGTATATCTTCACTTGTTTTTTGGTTCATTTGATGCTTGGTTCATTTGATGCTCCTCTACGCCACTGTTCTGGTACATAAACTATAATGACAGAAAATGGATGATAACTGATAAGTATCACAATATCAAAGTAAAGGCATAATTTGTTAAGCATAATCAATAGTATTAGCAAGGTCATACTCACTCAGTCCAATCCTTCATTTTTATTTTCCCCTCAAAACCCGACGACAAAATCGTCAATTTGTTAAGTGAACCATAAAGGTTTGAGAGCAAAGGATGCACCTAATCCACAACTACCATGTTCAATTTCAACAAATCCATTGCTTTAATGAAATTCTAAACACACTTGGCCATAAAGGCAGCCAAGGTGGACGTGCCTGTTGCCGCAATGGCTCGGTGCTCCACCGTAGCAGGTACGCCAGATACCATAAGACGTATACACATCTTCACTTCATTACACTGTCTCAATGTAAAGGTAAACAAAATGTTAAAAGAGAAAGCATTGTATACACATCTTCACTTGTACAAATCTTAAGATAGAGAAACTGTTTACAACAAGCTGGAAGCTTACTTTAATGTCATCCATGAACGAATGGAATTACAAAGTATGTCAGAGTTGTGTTCTTTTTATTTTACTAGCTCTGTTTTTCACTTTCTTCGTCTAAACATATGAGATAATGTGTTAATATTTGTAAGTATTCCTAACTCATGAGCCATTACTAGCAACTGTGGAAAACTTTTAAGAGGTTCCTGAAAGTATACAAAATCAACTATCCACATATATGATTAATTAAAAAACATTAAGAAGGTGAGATCAATCACAATCACATGGCAAGTAGTGTTGAAGAGAGCTTACAAGTTTTGAGTCATGAAAACCAACTACTGCATCAGTAGAAAGAGGTGGTGTGGATGAGAATTCTTGTGGCAAAGTGCCGTATGGCAAAGTGAGATGGAACTGTGTCACTGTCAACAACAGGTAAAACGACAGTTTTAAACATTCTAACACCTAGTGATTTGGTGTTCATGCAAACAACAGGTAAAACGTGTAAAGCACTTTTATAGTAGTGACATACCGCACATGTAACGAACTGGGCGTGACTTTGAGCCAAAAGACACATTCCCTCTCCCATATCTTGAACAAGGTTGACTATTAAAATTTACATGATAATCGGGTAGAAGTGATATACTCAACAAATGCTTGGCCACCACAAATTTTCTCCACACAACTCATGCTTGCGAAAAAGCCCAGAAATACTTGTGAACCAATAGAATACTAGTAATTTTCAATTTACTACCTCTCTTGCATGTTTTTTGCATGCTATTGTGCAAAATGGCAAAGTATTAGTGTTCTATTTTATACCCAGCTTCAACATTTTCACTTTCATAGAATATAGTATATTAATTTTGCATGCTATTGTGCAAAATGGCAAAGTAAGTCACCATTCTCCAACAAGAGAGGCTGAACAAAATCGAAAATGAATTTCGGTACTAATTAAGATCATAAAATTGAGTACTGTTTTGAGTGGTTTATGGTTTCACCTTATTTTTTATAGGTCCTAATATACCAGGCGGAAGTTGTTCTCTTTCTGTCCATGTAATACCTTTATCATATGACCGTTTCATGAATCCACTCCATCTAAAGCAAAGTAAATAAAATGAATCATAATCAATCTTCAACTGCTTAAACAATAGCATTTATGTATGGAGAATGTTAGGATAGAAACTTTACTTTTGAACATCTTGGCCTATTCTGTAGAAAAGCAGTAAAACATTTGATGGAAGTTTGAAGAGTACAGGGTTCCACATAGGAACATTTGATTCCTCATCAGCTACTATAGGTGGTTTCCATATTCCATTCTGCCAATCAAATTTTCATTTACAATATTAAAACTAGCAGTCAAAAACACTTTACTTTTCATTTTTATTGTTCATCCGAGGGTTGCGTTTGAGGGCGTACAAAGTAAACTACCGCATAGGAGCAAAATAGGCCGACTAAACAGGATCTTATTAAATATTTGACACGGTTAAACCATAATTAAATAGACATCTATTAGACCTGTAACTAACCTAGTCAGGACCTCTAAAAAATTACGCCGCACTCGATATCCTATGTGTTTTTAGGATTGTATTAACTACATACATACATAGATAGATATACCTTGTAAGTCTGCAACCATATTTTGACATCAGGTGCACCCTCTGATGTGCCCCCAAAATATGCAACCAAAAAATGACCCTTCTCAACCTGCACGTGAAACAAAAAATAAACTCATTATATATTATATTAACCTTAAAAAAGAAGGAACCTATAAACTAGTTTGTAGTTGATGACCTCAACAATGGTAGAAACATGACAACTATTGAAGGCTGAATTTGCAAGAAAAGTGAATTCTTGAACAAAAGGTCCTTCAATTGTTGTGGAATTCAGACTGCAGAACAGAAAACAGGAAGAAGGTGAAAAAATTGATATATAATATATTGTAATAATGAACTAGCAATGTGAGATATTTACCTAGAAAATGAATAAGCAGTGTGAATGAAGGAGGCAAAAGGGAGAAAGGAAAGAAACAAAGACATGTTTGGTTCCACTTTGTAGCCCGTGACACAAACGTTGGAGTGAAATAAAGTCAAATACGTAACTCAATGTAATGTGTATTAAAATGTAATGTGTATTAAAATCTTAATAATAATGATAGTTAATAACAGAAAAAGATAGTCTCCTTTATTAAAATCTTTACTGAATAGCTCATGTCATATCATACCTTAAAAATTTGAGAACCAGAGAAGCAGAATTGCCACCAACGCAGTTAAATCCCAATGCAGGTTCAGGTATACCATCCTACCATGTCAATTTGATTCAAGTAAGCATTCAATTCTATATTTTTAGTATAGAAGACAACCCTTAAATTATTTTTGTTTATTTGTCAGCATTGATAGCATCTCACAGCAGAACATAAGTCATAACAGGAACAATAAATCCAAGGTATACCAGAAGACTCTTGACATTCTTCACTTCCAATTCATTCTCCGTGAAAACTCCAGCAGCACCCAAATGCTTAAGTTTTTCTTTAACTTCATCAACCCCGGGCCTAGAGAAGCAAAAGGATTAGCAATGCAAAATATAAGTTTCATTACAAATATCTTCTTCAGCCCAATGGGATAGAAAATGGGAACAAGAAAATGGTTTAAGAAACATTCAGAAGCAACCATGCTGGTTGCCCTCATTTTGCACAATAGAATGCAAAAAACATGCAAGAATTATATTGAATATTACTAGTAAATTGCAGCTCTACCCACAAGAACACTGTAGAAAACTGTTTCATAATTGTGCACAGCCACACATTAAATTGAAACTTTCATATTTGTGAGCTGCTGAACCAGCCGGGAAAACAAAATGAAATGTAATTTATGGGAAAGTTGTTTCAATATACTAACGAGTGGTAAGATAGGATGACTAGATGAAAGTGTCAATAATACCGTCCAAAGTACCAATTACAACAATGATAAAACAACTGTGAGATAAGAATCAAAAAGAAAATAAGAGTGAGATTCATTAAGACATTTGAACAAACAACTGCTATATGAAATGCTAAGTTACATTGTTAAACCAATAAATCCCTATTTCCCACTCTCAGCTTGATAAAGTGAACTTACAAGATGCTAAACTGTTGAAACAGTGAATCTTCGATGACGAACGGAGCAGAGGGAGCCGTGATTGAGTGTGGCTAGGGATCAATAGTGGAATCGCAAATCTGCAAGATGAGAAGTCACTCGTTTATGGAAGCATTCAAAAGACAATTGAAAAATGAAGTAAAATTTTATTTGACACTGCAGTTACATAGTAAACCATAAACAAAAACTTATCATTATTTCAACTTTCATAGAAAATACCAAGAAATCTGTTTTATGCAATAAGAAATCTTCAAAACTTTCATAGAAAATACCAAGAAAAGAGACAAACTTGAAGCCAAATAGTAAATAAAATCTATAAATCATGTAAATCTAAGCCGAAAGTTATTTAGTAATTAATCAAAAATGAATCCTCAAAAGAGTATGCCTGATATTATAATATTTATTACTTGTCAAAGAATACTAATTTCAAGTCTAAAGTATAAATGACAGTTAATAGAAAATTGCCTCTCTCCACATACAAAGGGAATAAAAATATGAAGAAAAATATATTGAAAAAGAGAGCACATTTTACCTTTCAAGAACTTGATATGGGTCAACAACGAGCTCAAGCTTCCCATCAATCCAAATTGAATATTGAATATTGGGGAAGATTCTGTGAAGAAGAAGTTTTGGAATCTGCAATATGTTCAGAGGCATCATAATTCATAATAAGTTCCACAATCTTTATAGGGAGCAAGACAAAAACACTATCATACTTCAATAGGTTACAAATTTGATTGTTATTTGCTAATATATTAAAAAAGCAAATTGTTAATACTTCATAAAATCAATAACTCGGTTCTTTCTTGTATAATTATTTCAACTAATTAACACCCTTTTGCTTCCACCTTTCCTACTATGTTTCTATTAGATTTCAAATATTAGAAGATAAATCAACAAATAAATTTTGTTAAGTTTTATGCATTGAAGCCTCAAGCCTCACTTCATGCACTAGATTAACAAAGACATACATGATTCAGATCCTTCCACGCCAAAATGCAAGCAGCCCTTGGAAAAAAAGCCCATTTTATTATACTACATGGTTCATATTGGTAGGAAGCACCAAAAACCAAACTCAGCAATTAATTTGGATTTTGGAAAAAGATAATAAAAGCTCAATTAATCAAGTACAATTGTTACACGGATTAAAGTGAAATTCAAACAGCATCAAGATAAATGTAGAAAGATAAAATTTCTGAGATCAAATCAGAAAAACAGAAGTAATTCAGAAAGAAGAGTGTTAAGAAAATACATTATAGAGGTCAAAAATAGTATTAGATTTCAATAAATCACATTATTGATGTTCTTATAACGAGTAAGCAAAGAGTAAGCAATTAACCTTTCCATTACGCCTAGAATCAGCATATGGAATATTCCGGACAACAATGATTCTCCACAATCCAACTCTCCTGCTGCTATCCAAAATACTAGCATTTCTCATATACATTTCTGTCTCTTCGTCAATAAACATATAGAAAGGAATGTTTCTTCTTGCTTCTCTACTGATGTTCCTGGGCTGCTGTATTACATCATAGTTTCCTGATATATATTGGATGGAGCTATGAGAAACAGAAAACAAAAGACAAAAAAGCAAATATAGAACATAATCAGTCATAAATCATACCAAATATGGCAGACGCAACAATGATATCATGGTACTGATCCAACTCTAAGAGATCTTCCTCATCAAAATCAAACCCAGTCTGGCGGCCAGGTCTGCTTCCTTTGTGATTCATTAAGTTTTGAACACTGAGTGCCTGAAAAACCAACAAAAAGCAATTTTTGCTTTCATATACCGCAAAAAGGAGAAACAAAAATTTATGGAAAAAAATGAGGTGAGGAGGTTGATTTCAACTTATGCGAGAAACCATACTTTAGGAGACATAGAGAAAATGCAGGTTCATTTCAACTTAGTTTGCTATTAGTACATACTGAGGCGCGATAAGGCTTTAATGTAAAATTTTAAGTCGAATCGTTAAAATACAAATTTACTTACAACTGCTGCATTAAAAATACGGGCTCCATCAATGTGAAGCTTCAATCCATGCTTCTTAGCAACCTCTCCAACTCTATCAGTATATTCAACAGTGAGACATCTTCCACCCGAGCTGCATTGAGAAAGTTTATCAGCCATAATTCATCAACAAAAATTTATGTACAATTTTGAAAACACGAACTATTAGAATAACAAAAACCGCTCACTTCACATGACTATTTTCCAAGCAAATAAGCCTAGTCGTCGGAAACATTAGCTCCCCCCTAGGATCTCTAATCGCAGACTCAATCAAATCAATGTCAATCGTTTCATCATCACTATTTTTCAGCTTTCTCGAATGCACTCCTCCAATGGTCGAAATACCACCATTCTCATAAATATTGATATGACTAGTATCTCCCAGAATAATTTCACTTCACCTAACCTCACAATGAACAAGTACAGCGATAAGGTTACCCATAGTCTCTGATGGAACAAAAAGAGCAGCCTCTTTTCCCATCATCTTCGCCATCTCTGTCTCTAATAGTAAAGCTGTCGGATCATAACCAAGAACATCGTCATCAACTTCAGCACTTGCCATAGCAGCCCTCATTGACTCAGTCGGCTTCGTCACTGTATCCGATCGAAGATCCACTATTCTAGCTACCATTTTCTCTAAAACTACATCAAACCAAACAGACCAAAAGTAAAAATCAATTACAATCACTATTCACACCTTCAGAATACCTTCACGAAATCAAAATCAAAATCAAAATCAAACAAATACTCGACGCTTGCCAACTTCCAGATGCTCTTGCTTCCGAGACGAAGCAGAGTTGTTGGGCAGCACCTGAGCCGACTCCATTGAACAACAGCAAACGATCTAGAACAGAATTTCAAAATCTACAAAGTTCAAAATCTCATGAATCAACAACATCCACGTTGCAATGAATTTCAATCGAACAACCTCAAACCTAAAAATTCAAATAGAATTTCCCAGATTGATGAAAATTTGGGAACGAAAACGAAGATTTGATTTGATTTTAAACAAAAAAATGAAAAATGAAAATTGATATGTTAATTCTCTCTTCTTCGTTGTTTTGAATACCTCTGATTTTGTGTGCAATGGTTTTAGATGCTTCCTCCATTTTTGTGTGCTAGATTGTTGCTGAAAAATGGGTTTGGTGAAATGCATGCGATGGGTTTGATGAAAGAGTTTTAGTATATTTTATTCATCTAATAAATATAAATCCATTAATATTCCCTTATTAATTTGATAATATTTATAATATTCACTTAACTAGTTATTAAGAATAATATTTTAAGTTATAAAAATAACTATTTTTTTAAGTCTATTTAAATTTACGCCCGATTTTTAATTTAACGGGAGTAATTGAGATTTAAATATAATAATATTTTTAATTTACACCCGTTTTTATAAAACAGGGTGTATATTTTCATATGATCAATCATAAACTTACCCTTTATTTACAAAAGTGCCACTGTGTTTCTTATTTACACCCGTTTTTAGTATATTGGGTGTAAATTTTAAAATTATATTGTTCATTTTGCACTAGTGAATGCTCTTTGTTTGTCGGTTTGTCACGAACAAATTTTGGTTAACTCTTATCACTGAAGATCCATCAAGTTAACACCTATGTTCTTTGTTATATTTTTCTTTCACTTTTCTTTATTTTCTTTTCGATTAAGATGGTTGGAGATGAAAAGTTAGTCGAAAAAAATAAGCATATATAAAAAGAACAACTTTTTTATTAGCACACAAATATATTAATGTGGAATACAATCCATAATACAATGGTAGTTATAACATAAATCCAGAAAACAAACAACTTGCAGAAAAGAAAAATGAAATTAAAAAGTGCAACCTAAGCATCTTCTTGGATCCAAATGTCAATCCTTCCAAAAAAAAATACTTTTATTTAATAATATTGAAAATGGATTTGTAGAATGCATAAGGCCAGCTGGAGGATAAATTGGAAATGGATTTGTGTGTAGTGCTTTTCTAGAAGGAGAGTATGGTCCCAAGTTTGTGACATTTTCCTGTGAAATAACTAATGTAAATCGAGAATTTATCATGTGGTGACTTTATCTTTAATTTGAAATTGTTAAATATAGGTAAGAAACTTATTATTAGTGATACTATCAATTATCTTATATCTTGATTAGGTATTGATTGCCACTTCATTACACAACCTATAAAATTAGGCTTCCCTTATAATTTCACATATGCATTCACAGTAACTGTTAGTGACATGTAACATAATATAATCCATCATTTTTTTTCAATAAGCATAATATAATCCATCATAAATTCTAACCAAAATTTATTATATTAGGTTAAAAAATTAATAAAACTAGTAATCAAACTTAATAAATGACTTTTCATGTGGTTTAAAATTTTAGATTTGAAAGTATTAGATGTTATGGATAAATTAGTATATACTATATCCTTCAAAATTAGAGGGCAGCACATTTATGTTCCTGACCAATTTGATAATGATACTTAATGGGTATAATTTGAGAAATAGATAGTTTTAATGGAAATTTATATAAGTTTTTAAAAATAAAAATAAATAGTAGCATTTATTTTATAGCATAACACTAGAGTGAGTGTGTGACGTAGATAAGTTTAAGTTGCAACTACCACATGTGAAATTCAAATTGAAGAGAAGTAGGCTGGGCTCCTCAAGCGAATCATGTTTGACAAAAATAGGCATTATTGAAATTATATATTCGATTTAAATAATGTTTGAAATTCATAGTTAGTTTTAAGCTACTCCTTGTCTATAAAAACCCCAATTCAATTCAATATTAATCCCTCTTTTGAATTACAAATATCATGAAAAGTCTTACCATAGTACAAATCCCAAAATATCATGAAAAGTCTTACCATGATATTGATTTAAATTAATCTCATAAAAAGTTTATAAATAATTTCCGTCTAGTAATGAAGTAAATACAACAACTTAATCAACAAACGGTGCAAGTTGTGTGTCACATGGTATTATTAATACTAAAACGAGACAACATGAAATCACAATTTGATAATTTATAAAAATTTTATTCTCCAATTAGTATAGTTTGGTTAGTTTTCAATTCTATGGTATAATTTGTCACCTTTTGTATTAAAAATTTAAAATCCATATTTTTATCCGAAAATAAGATTTTCTTAATTTTAATTGCGATTGTATAAAAAATGAGATTTTGAATATTAAAATTTCATTTCTAAAATTTAGAGGTATAATAATGAAATGAAGGATTTTTGAAATCTTCTTCCTTTTTACAAATACTTCTTATGTTTGCAAACTCTTTTAAGGATTTTTCTTAAAAATATCTTTTGCCCTTTATGGCTTTTCTTTTAAAGTTTATACGCGATTAATTGTTGTGATGAGTTGTAATACCCCACGATATTGATATTGATTGATATGATGGAATATTTTCCACGTGAGAGAGCTAGTGGCGTACTTGTTGATTTTGTCCAAGTTGAAGCCCTTATTTCATTTGTGACGTAAATGATCCATCTGTTCTCATGTTTAAGATCAATGTCTGAGTATTCTATCATTCGATGATAAAATGTTTATTCCTTTAAAAAATTTCCCCTTTTAAGTGGAACTACATTAGCTCTTACTTCTCCATTGCACCGAGGAGGTGTGTAGGCACAAGATGTAACGTCTTGCCGAGCTTATTTTAAAAAAAATAAAACAAACCTTTCTTTTGCACACGATATATTTTAATAAGCATAGATTTTCAAAAATGATCCTGTGGTGTACCACAGATATGAGGGGTGCTTAAAACCTTCCACATGTATAATCAACACCTATACCAAAGATATCTCTTTTTGTTTTAAAAACAAACTTTGGTTTATTTCGCTTTTTTCCTATTTGGAAACAATAAAGCGCAGTGACGACTTTCAATGAAATAATGAGTCGAGTCAAGTAATGGCTTCGATCTCAGATTTTCCTTGCTACAATGCGCAAAGAACATGAACAAAAATAGTAATGGATAACAACAAGAACACACCGTTGGAGGAGAAATGTTCTTTCGTTGGCTAATTAAGCTCCTTGGAGAAGAAGTGTTCTTTCGTTGGATAAGCTCCGAAAAGAAATGTTATTTCGTTAGGGCTCGAAAATTAAATTAGATGGATACTGGAGTCAAAATTAAAAAAACTTTATCTCGGTTAAACTTAAAAAATCAAGGTACATTAGCCGGTGTATGATATATATCAAACATACTCGTTTTTGGTTGTTAAACGAATAAAAAGTAAGGAGTATTTATTTCAATTTTAATAAAATCGAGGTAACATATCTGACGTAAAATCTAGAAAACATAATGGCGCCTTTTTGATTCCTTATATAACATTAAATATCAGGAGTTTTCAGGAGTTGAGAATCAAACCTTAAATCTTTAGCATATATTTATGTCGAATTTATAAATAACCGAGGTAATAATTTTCTTAATATTTATGTTTAAATAAAATAATTTGCTTCACTCACATGTACCCGCGATTTTAATCGTTATTTGTTGTAGTATAAATAATTCACTCTTGCTTCTTCTTACATATACTACATATTCAATTGTGCACTTTACAAGTCCATCTCCCTTAGCAAACTCTCAATCTTTTAATATGTTTTCATATAAAATTTTAATTGAAAATAAAAAATCTACTAAAATAACAGTAACTCTTTTTTCCTATTTTAGAAATCATTTAAAAATGTTTAAAAATATTGCTTATGGTTTGATTTATCTAATAAACGATTTTACGGCCATTCATTGTACACGTCTTAATTAAAAATATAAAAAAGTTCTGTTATTGATTAGTTTTTTCATATCTAAATGGGCATGAGTGAGCTATGTTTTTGTTAGTAGAAGTTCTAGTAAGAATTTAACAATAATTATTTTATGTTTGTGAGTCTCATCTTATTAAAAATTAGATTTTTAATTTGTAAGTGTGTTTGATTTAGTTCCAAATGATTGCAAACAAATATTTATTTCTAATAATTTTTAATTAATAAAAAATCAGATAGTGTTATACATTTATACATAATAATTTAAGATACATGTCTATCGACACATATTTAAAATTATAATAATGACAGACACATAAAAAATTGGTTTTTTCTTCACCCACCCCCTAACCTTCTTGCCCACCCCTGGTGAATTTACCACAATACCCCTTGTTTCGGAAGTTCATTTCCGAAACGGTACTTTTTTTTGGAAAAAAGGTGTTGTCGGAAATGAACTTCCGAAAACGTGTTTTTTTTAATATAAAATATTGATTTCGGAGATGCATCTCCGAAATAAAGTCACTTTTCAGAAAATGTGGTGTTTCGGAAGTTCATCTCCGAGCGCACCCCCCTTGGAGGAATTCGGAAATGCACTTCCGAAAATAGGTCTGGACAGAAGAAAATGAACAATTCGCTTTATTTAATCTGGTGAAAATTACAACGATAATATTACATAAAATTAAAGTTACATATTGTTAAACACGGGTAGGTGGGGATGAGAGAGTGGTGGGGAGAAAAAAAGGCTTCCAAATTTCAAAAGGTTTATTTATTATTTTAATAAAAATACGTACAACTGAAAGTAACAAATGACGGAGGAGGTGTAACCGGAGCCGAAACATATGACGGAGGAGGTGGATGTCCGGAGGAAGAAGACCCGGTACGTCCACCGCGAGACAAAGGAGCCAATCAATGTAAGCTATAATTTATCATTATCATCAGGGGACGTCATTACAAAAAATTGGAAAAAAAATCTTATTATTTTTAATCTTGATTTTTTAGAAATGACGTCCCCAGATGATAATCATAAACTATAGCTTACATTGATTGGCTACTTTGTCTCGTGGTGGACGTATCTCCACTTCTAATTCCTCCAGACATCCACCTCATCCGTCATATGTTCCGACCCCGGTTACCACTTCCAAAAACTAACATGATAAATCCAATACAAATACACTGTGCGATACAATCCGAAATCAGAACAAAACAAAACAAAAACATGTTATTCTGCCCGACGAGCGTTACAAAATACACATAAAAAAAAACACGTTATTCTTTCCGACGAGCGAACTCCTCCGAATGAAGATAATTATACCAATCCTCATCCCACTAAGTCTCAGAACCATCAGCGTTGATCACGACTCTCACGCCTGAAGACTGAGCTTGAGCATCCGGGCCCCGGGCCCCCTGGGAACGAGAAGTAGAGCCGGTCGAAACCTTCTTCTTCTCCTTCACCTCCTTCACCTCCTTCACCTCTTTCACCTCTTTCTTTGAAGAATCCTTTCTTCCCTTAGCGCCCTCTCTAGAAGACATGTTCCTGTAAACAATTGAAATCGATTAATATGCGAGACAAAATAAAAAACAAAAAAATTTGAACTTCTGATATATTTCGGAAGTTCTTTTCAGAAAACTGGGATGGAGGTGTTTTCGGAAATGAACTTCCGAAACACCCCTGCGATGCAATTTCCTGCAACTTCCATGGCAGACCCCTAAATCAACCTTCAAACCAAATCAAAATGCTTCTAAACAACCTAAATACTACTAACAACCTAGCCATATATCATTTATGCAATTAAAACCCTAAATAACATGCATTTGAATAATAGATCTAAAAATTTCAAAACTTACAAAGTGTTAGGATTGAGGGCTTTTGAATGTTGTTTAACAGTGTGATTGGAGCTTTGATGCAGCTTTGGAATTCTGTTTGCACAAATTTTCGCCTCTGCCACTTTTTGTTTTGATTTAGGGTAAATGATTGGGGGAGGGGGAGTGTTTTGATAAATCTGCAGAAATCGCAGTATTTCGGAAGTGAACTTCCGAAATAATTGTTTCGGAAATGAACTTCCGAAGTAAGTCAATTTTTTTAAAACACACGCTTTCGGAAATGAACTTCCGAAGCAGGGGTAGTTTTGGTTTTTCGCAGGAGGTGACCACCCATAGGGAGGTGGGTAAAGAAATTTTCAAAAAATTTGATATCATATAAACGATTTGATATCATATAAACGATTTATTTGGACTTCCATCGTCACCTTCACTTTTTTCGCCTTCCGTCTATTTTTTATCTCTAATAGTATTACTATCATTAAAGCAAAATTATTTTTATAATCAAGAAAGAGAATCAAATTTTAAATAAAATAAAAATAAAGAGGAAGGAGAAGATTGGAGAGAAAAGTGGGAATCCAAAATGGACATATCTGTTTCACATAATTGAGATAGTGTACAAATTATTTTTGTAAATTTAAAATATTTTCTAAATCCATTGTATAAAATACTCTTTAAATATAACACATGTTCACATCAGTTTTCGTACAAAGGTATATGCTTTGGTTTATAAAAAAAAAACATGATAGGCCTTACAAAGAAAGAAGGACAATAATATATACTCCAATAGCTCTCTTTCTCTCTCTCTCTCTATCAATGTACCAATTTATAACTTTAATTAAAAGATCACAAAAGTTTTCATACAAATGTATCGGGTTTGGTATTAATAAAAAAAGCATGATAGCCCTTATAAAGAAAAAAGAATCTCTCTCTCTCTCTCTCATGAAACTAGAGATTATAGGTAAACTAGCTTAGTCCACAAAAATAAAAATGAAAACTTATAAATTATTTTCTCTACTGTATAATATCCCCCATTTTTTTTCTATTTTGCATTATGTCCCCCCATTTTTTTCCTCTCTTGTTTATGGTCAAATAGTGACATCAACTTATTAAGCCAATCCAATGTATTTGTTGTTAATAAGATCATCAAAATGCTTGTGACTAAAAGCATAGTTAAAATTTCTAACAAAAAAAACATAGTTAAAATGCATTTTGTTAAAAAATTTCTAAGATTAATGGTTTATGGATTGGTATTTTCATAATTAATCAAGGGACAAAACTTTATGCAATAATGTAAGCTTGTTTTATCAGTTTAAGTCCTAGTACGATATAAAATAAACGGTTCAAAAGCAATTGTCCTGGTTTTCTATATAAGATATGGCAGAGTTCAAATGTGCATGTCTATCGAGTCTCTTTTTCTATACCTTTTTTCTTTTTTAAGTTCTGCAAATTATGAGACTGAGGTAGACCTTTGAAAAATGATTCTTTATCAAGTTGATTTTAATATATCTTATCTAAATTGGAAAGGTTTAAGATTTGTTTTGTTAATATAAAAAACATTGAAAGTTGCAGTGCAAATGATTAAGAGGAACTTTGAATTTTCAAGAAAACACTTTTATTTAATTGAGAACATTTTATTACATGATTTTGAATGATAATCTCAAGGATTATCTTTTAAGTGGTGGACAATTTTGTAAGCAGCAGGTGCATCTGTGTCAACTGAGGTCTGATGCGGAGTGGGAAGCGGCCCTACAGATTGGAGAATGAGACCCCTCCCACCTTCCATAATATGATGTTGTGGTGGTAGATCCAACATAATTGAAACTCACATAACTCATGTTCGGTCGGTTCAACTCGAAAACCGCAATATTAACAAACCGAACAACAAAATTTAAATTGAAACTAGCAATGAATATGGAAAACCGCATTTTTCAAATTTTCTTATGGTTACATGATAAAAAATAAATTGAATCCACTTTTACAGGAATAAAAAAAGAACTTGAGGAAGTATGATTTCAGAGAGATTAATGAAAAGAAATTGAATTTTGCGCTGAATAATATTTTAATTTTTTGGTTGTCGTTTTTCAAAGAGCCTAGAGTTGCGTGGGAGGAAATTATCAAAATTTAGAAGCAATTTTTGTTGGGAAAATTGGAAGATAAAAGAGATATGTGTTGGGTTAGTTGAGATAAGGTTTGTTTGGCTAAAGAGGATCGAGTGTTGGGAGTAAAAAGTGCGGAGTTGTTTAATCTCACGTTTATTAGCGAGTGAGGGTGGAGGATTTGTTAAGTTTGGGATCCCTTTCTATGTGGAAAAAAACTTAAATATCAATAGCCCATTTGTCTCACTTATTTAAGTGAAGACTGTCACTTTAGGGTTAAGAGAGATATAAAAAAAAGCATTTAAAAGAGAGAAAATAGAAGAGAGACTCATTCCCGTTTTTTTTTGCACCAGCCACACTAAATCGACGATCTCCGATTCGTCACCATTGGATCGAGCAGAAATTTTATGGGCATGTTTGCAACTCATATATCTAACTTTTGAACGTACAGAATTTGAAAATAAGGTTTGAGCTGAGAGATATGAGCCTCGCATTGGAGCTGTAAATTTGGGTTATTTTAATGCTTTTGGATTCCTATTTGTAAGTTAAGTGTGTTTTGTGATTTGCGGTTGTTAGTACTTGTTTGTGAATCACTTTAAGATTCTCTTGTAACCTCAATTGATTATAGTGGAACTATTTCTTTGGTCTGGTTTCACGTTAAAATATCAATGTATTTTTTTCCAATTATTTTTGTGTTATATTTGTTGTTGATCCTCAAGGTTCTTACAAGTGTGGAGAATTTTATATCTGCTATGTATTAGTCTCTTATTGTATCTTAAATTCTCATCAGAGGTGCGTGGCGGAGTGGGAGACAATGTGGTATGAACTCTTGGAATTCATGTATATTGAGGGTTTAAGTTTCCTTCAAAAGGAGGTGGCGGGGAATAAGGAGAAATTTTTTCGTGGTGGTGGCGAGACGTGAGGGTGATGTGTAGAAGTAAGAATGATCAACCTTGGTTTTTTAGCTTAATTTCGATCAAATTAGGTTATGTTAAATGTTTTGAAATCAATGTTGGGATAAAGATTTTACTCTAAAAAGTCTATTTCCAAATCTGTTTCATGAATGTTCGACGAAGGATTTTAGGGTGGCAGACTTAAGGGGGTGGGAAAATGGAATTTGGAGATGGGATTTTGGGGTGGATGCAGCGGGAGTCCGGTCTTTCTAACCCGGTGGTGTCTTGTTTCCCTCTTTTGGAAATCATATCCATTACATTCATAATCGTAAGCATTGCATGGTATCTTAGGGTCAAAACTTGTGTATTCACGTACTATTCAGTCACAAGTTATTGACCCACCCGTCGACGAGCAAACAGAGGTGGATGTTATAGACGAAGTAGAAGATGAACGGGAAACTGAAGTTGGTGACATGGTCAATGAGGAATTTGAAGACGAGCATGACATATCGGTACCTCCAGGTCATGTGTACGAACCTCTTGCACATATGACTAACTTGAACTTACAAGGTGACGAACGTTCATCCGATTTCTTCTTCAACCTGTACAAACAAAGTGATGAAGTGTTAAAGACCGGAGAGAAGTTTCCATCTAAGGAGGTGTGTCTGAGAACTATTAAAAAATGGCACATGGCACATAATGTTGATTTTAAAGTAGATCGCACGAACCTAGAAAGGTATATAATCAAATGTAAAAACCCTGAGTGTGCATTTAGACATTGTGCTTCGTATAGGAAGAGAAGTGATGCCTGGGTCATAGGGTCGATTTCACAACAACACACATGTGACGCATCTCTGAAGGTGTAAACGATTATCTTGCATATCGTTACAGCACACAACTATACTCCATCCTACAGAAAGACTTAGATAGAGAAAACAAAGGCCATTAAAATTGTGTACGACAATTGGGAGGAGTCATACAAAAATTTTCCCTGTTACCTAACTGCGCTCAAGCATATGCTCCTGACACCGTTTCTATTCTAGAGACATTGTCAATGCATGCCCCGGATGGAACCCGTGTCCAAGGAAATAGAATATTCCATCGCCTTTTCTGGGCTTTCCAACCTTGCATACGAGGGTTTGCATA
Source organism: Vicia villosa (assembly GCF_029867415.1). Lineage (NCBI taxonomy): Eukaryota > Viridiplantae > Streptophyta > Magnoliopsida > Fabales > Fabaceae > Vicia > Vicia villosa. Next base: position 122,711 of record NW_026705685.1, read on the forward strand.
TTGTAAACCGATACTGTAAATTGATGGAACTTGGTTATACGGTAAATACAAAGGAACCATGTTAATGGTTGTTGCACAAGATGGAAACCACAATATATCTCCAGTATCATTCGCAATAGTGGAAGGTGAAACTACCGCGGGTTGGAGTTTCTTTCTAAGGAATCTCCGAAAATATGTTTCTCCTCAACCTTATCTTTGTTTAATCTCTAATAGGCATGCTTCCATTGAAAGTGCTTACAACGATTCGGCTAACGGGTGGCAACACCCATCATCAACATATATATACTATATTCGATATATTGCCCAGAATTTCATGCGGGAGATTAAGGATAGGCACCTTCGGAAGACACTTATCAATGCAGGATATGCGTTAACTCAACCTACAATCCAACATTATCGGACTGAAATTGTATTCTCAAATCCGGATGCGGGAAGCTGGATTGATAACCTTGCCAGGGAGAAATGGACAAGGGCTTACACTACAAAAAAAGCGCGTAAGTTGCGGAGGTTTATTCAATACAATTATGGCGGTTTGAACCGCCACAATTTACAAATACGACGATTTTAAAAACACCATAAATATGCCTGCCGCAAGGAAATTAACGGCGATTAAAATTTAAATGTAGTGCAAACCGCCATATTTTATGCAGTTTAAAGTGGCGGTTTTTGCTTGTAAGTAGCGACTGTTTCAAACGCCGTATAGTTCTTACATGGAACAAATATTTTGATATTTTACGTCGGTTAAAACCGTCATAATTCACTAAAAATTGTGTTATTTTAAACTGTCTTAATTTACTAATGATAATTATTATAGGCTTGTATGAACTGCCACAATTTTCAAATTTATTTGAAAAGCATCTCTTTGAAATATTCTAAAATAAATTTAAATTTTGTCACAATTGAATACCAGCACTAATAGTAAATTAAAATATTTTTAATAAATTTACATTCATGTATTCTTGTAAAAAAAATTAAGAAACATATATTAAAAGGCCCATAAATTATATATGTATTGTTTAATTTTTTCAAAATTACATATAAATTTTAAATGTTTGATATATGTATCACAATTTGTTCCTAAAATATTACCAACAATTTTTGTATCCCTTATCTTAAGCTATTCTTAATGAACAAATTTTAGAACATAACAGTGCCATAAAAATATGTCCTTTGAATGAATCTCATGATTTTCTTCAAATGTATTGCTTGCATCGGATGATCTTCTCATGTCATAAGGTGATAAAGGTTCAGTTATTGTTTCAGACGTCTATCTCTTGCCTATTAAAAAAACGAAAAACAAAACAATTATTATATGCAGAGGACTATTTGAGTAAAGATAGCATTGGAAAGCTATTATAGTCATATACAAACTTCTTTACTTTTTAATCATATTTCCTCTTAATTGTAAACAGTATGTATTTATTCTCTTGTATGAACAAATAAATATACATGACATTGTATTCCTACATAAGCAATTCACAGAAACCTTTCATAAAAATATCTGGTCTCTTGTCAAGTGTTTAAAAAAGACAATTGTTGCAATTATCACTAGCCAAGAGAACCAAAACGAAATATGTTAGTTCCATATGACTAGCACCAAGTTTGATACCATAATTATGAATTTATGATAAAGCAATCAGACTAGTTCCTTAAGAATGCTTTCACTTAAAATGTTTGTAAAATTGTTAACTAACAACTCAACCAAGTTTCCTGAAAAGCAGTTATTCAAATAGAGACAAAATTAACCATACCCAACTGGTGGGCAAGAGAAACACCAAATTGATTCGATAATTCAGAATTCGAGGGCTAAAGTGGCAAGATTTTCATGATACTCTTCTTTCTAGACGTTTATGTGAATTCTTATCACGAGGAGTGGCACCCTCGCCATGCCTTAATGAAAGTAACTAGTCGTTTCGTAAGACAAAACTCCTCTTCATACATATCACTCTCCTTATAGAGTTATGATATTGTACATTTTTTAATACAAAAGAAATCCGCACAAGAATTCAGCGTAAAACCATCTTCTGCAGGTACATTCGAAACGAATTCATCCTTCGCTTCCATGCATAGAACTCTACTAGAAACCACCCGTCTTCTACTGCAAACACAGACACCGCTTTCTCCAAATTCCAATTCCACATGCCCTCTGTCCGCGACACAGCATCCGCTACTGTCATGAAAGGACGCACGACCAGTACAACTCTGGAAAGGTTTCCGAGAGGGTTTGCTCCCTAACCACCTACTGAATCAAAAAGACGAAGACTCTGCATTATTAATCTCACAAGCAATCAAATGGAATCCTTATTTGAAATCACCCTCTTGTAAGTCACAAACATCTTCGCCTTAGGATTGATGTATCTATAGTTCAACAAATTCCTCCATAAAGCATTCTCCTCCTTGATTATACGCCACTTCCATTTCATCAGAAGGGCCGTATTAAAACACTCCACATCCCTAATACCAAGCCCCCTTAGACTTCTCTTTGCACACCTCCATCTAACCTAATGAACATATATTATTCCTTCCACTCCCCTCCAAGAAACCTACTTTGAATACTTCTAATCTTTTGAATTACCTTGTACTTATGAATTTAAGAGAGCTTCACTCCTTGATAGCATTGTAGAGATGAGAAATAATTATGAATTTAAATTCAGCACCACACTCTTGCTTTAACATGAAAACTTTAAAAAAAAATTTAACTTCTAATTTTAAACTTTGATATGTTTTCTGGAAAAAATCAAACATATAGAACTAGGATGAAGAAGGTATTGTAAGTTCTATGTTTCCTTGAAACTATTGTTTGATGCATTTTATAGAAAGTATGTATTGTTTTTTTTATTAAATCTCAATTTTTATGGAACGTGATGAGATGAAGAAGGATTGTCAATTCCATTTTTTCTAAAAATTCTTGATTTGCATTTTTTAGAAAATATAGTTACTTTTATTTTAAAAACGCCATAAATATGCCTTCCGCAAGGAAAATAAGGACGATTAAAATTTAAGCGCAGTGCAAACCGCCGTAATTTATGCAGTTTAAAGCGACGGTTTTTGCTTGTAAGTAGCGACTGTTTCAAACGACGTGTAGTCCTTACATGGATCAAATATTTTGATATTTTACGTCAAGTCATAATTCACTAAAAATTGCGTTATTTTAAACTGTCTTAATTGAATAATGATAATTAATATAGGCTTGTATGAACTGCCACAATTTTCAAATTTATCTAAAAAACATCTCTTTGAAATAGTCTAAAATAAATTTAAGTTTTGTCACAATTGAATACCAGCAGTAATAGTAAATTAAATTATCTATAATAAATTTACATTCATGTATTCTTGTAAAAAAAAATTAAAAAACATATATTAAAAGGCCCATAAATTATATATGTATTGTTTAATTTTTTCAAAATTACATAGAAATTTTAAATGTTTGATATATGTATTACAATCTATTTATAAAATATTACCAACAATTTTTGTATTCTTTATCTTAAGCTATTCATAATGAACAAATTTTAGAACATAATAGTGCCATAAAAACATGTCATTTGAATACGACAATATGACATAGGCACATGGTATATTGCATTGCTTTAATTTTTGCCTCGAAGGAAAAGTAAGTAATTATTGGAAACATGATTCCTTGCATTCAAAATTTCACATATTCAAATAAATATCACCACTAATAAAAAATTCAGTGGCTCACAATACATCAATAAAAATCCATTTAAATTTATCATTGGTGTTGATTAACTCTGTAATCACTTTGATTGCGAAGAATCTAAATCCTATTATTTTAAGCAGTGTTTTAAAAACTGGATCGGACATCAAACCGGTGAGGATATTGAGTCATTGGTTTAATATTGGTCGAACCACTGAGTCACTGGTCAAACCGCATGACTAAACCGGATTAAATCGGATAACTCGGTTTAATAGACCGGTCGTTATAATAAAACTATATAGGTATAAAACATGTCAAACCGGTTGATTTAGTCTCTATAAAATATAACTAGCACTTAAATTTTTTGAAAATATCATATCATAATAAATTTACAAGTTCATAATTTAAATTCAAATTTTAAACATAGATATCATACAAAATAAAATAGTACAAAATTATAAAGTAGAAATGCAAATAAACTTTAATAGCAACATAATCTACTTAAATAATATATAATTAAATAATTTATAACCAAATAATTTAATTGTGTACTAAATTTAATTTAAAAGAAGGAAAATTGTATAAATGTTGGGATCTTTTTCTTCAATATCAAAACCATATGCAATAAAGTCAACCGTCCGCAATTTTTTTAGTTTTATTTTTTATTTTTTATTTAAATTCTTTTATTTTTATTTCTTTTATTTTTATTTTTATTTTTTATTAACATAATCAAAATGGGTCGTTTTAATTTTTTAAATAATTTTTTTTCTTAAAATGCAATTAAACCACCAGTTCATGAAAATCGTGGATTTTAGCGGTTTTGACCGGTTCACACCCGTTTAATGACATATCCAATCCAACAATTGAACCAGACCGATTGCCTGGCCGATTTCCGGTTCGACCGGTTCGACCGACCAATCCGGTTCGGTTTTTAAAACACTGATTTGAAGTTTTGTGGAATGATTGAGATTCAGCAATATAAGAGTATTGAAATAAATAATTAAATGGTGGAAGTGAAACATTAAATGAAAAGTGGAAAGAGGTAAAGCGACTAATTTATTATAAACAATCTTTAATTCTTATTTAATTGTAATGAAATATTATTCTTATAAACAGCTTGATGATGATCTACAATATAGTACAAGTCAAACCATATCACATGATTTCAATTATAAATTTTTTTATTAACGATTTATTTCGAAGTATATTCTTTGAACCACGTTTCATTTTGGTATTTTATCAACATTATCTTTAGGTTTATCTTAAGAGTAACAATAATTGTATGTTATGGACATATTTATTATTTTGATCAAGTATCAAATATAAATTTTACATAGTAAATCAAAGCAACAATAATTATAAAAATCAAGTTATGTATAAATAAAGATTGTCATCCTTTTTTTTTGTTGTTATTTCTTGACATTTTATTTAATATTTTAAATAATTCATAATCTTCATTATTTAATTTTTAATTTTAGTTATGACCTAAATAATCATTTAGTATTTTTCTTTCAGTTTTCAAATTTCTTACCTTTTGTACTAAGAATTTTAATTTTATTTTTGATATAAAAATGAGATTTTTTTTGACTTTTTGTATATTTAAAACTTGTAGATTTTTGTAAATTGGTTTGTAATGTAATAATAATATAAAATTTATAAAATATAAAAAATTTGATTAACAATTTTGTATGAATTTTAAAAATCTTGTTAATTAAATCACAATTAACTTATTTTTATAAAGTTCAGTATAATAAATAATGATTACAAAACTTAGATAAAAGGTACAAGAGAAGTTAAATTGAGAAAATTATACAACGAATATGTTAAGGTGAGACTTGAGTGGAGGACAGGCATACAATTCAACCGTGTCAGGTGTTTTCATATCCTATATTAATCATTCTACAATAGATTACATATTTATATTTGTACTCAATTTGTAACAAATATAAATTAGACAAAATTAAAGCAACGGTAATTATGTGTGTAAATGAAAATGTCATCCATTTTATTTGAGTTATTTCATGACAATTAGTTTATATTTTAAATGTTAACTTGCAATCTTTCATTATTTAAATTTAAACTTTATTTATGACCCATGTATATTATTTTTTCCAATTAGTATTGTTCAGGTAATTTTCAATTCTATTGTATAATAAGTTGCTTTTACTTGAATTAAAAAATTTAAATTAATTTTTTTTAATATGAAAACACTAATGCAGAAAACATTTTTTACATCGGGTGAAAAATACATTTATATTGGGCCACAAACCGATGTGAAAAATTAACATACCACATCAGTTGAATTTATGTTTGATATGAAACAAAATCCAATATTTTTTCTTAGGGAAAAATATACGCAATATTTAACCTCGGTTTCGTAATAGCCCGATGTAATATGTATATTTTGAACCTCGGTTTCCAGAATAGCCCGATGTAATATGTATGTTTATAAATCGGTTTCTCAATTGACCCCATGTAATATGGTTGATACTTTTAGTAAAGACAAATTTTAAAAAAACTTTCATAATTTCTCATTTCTGTACAACAATCATTATTTTTCTTAATATTTCATAATCTAGACAAACTTCATCCCAAAATTACAATAGATTGATTTGCAAAGATTCAGAGTCCATTGATACGTTACTAATTTGTTCAAACTTCATCCTTAAGTCTAAATCAATATTACTCAGTCCAAAATTATGCAAATATTTTCTATTTTAATCTAACTCCTCACTCTATGTTTCACTATAAATAAGTCCAACCTTCTCACAAATGGACACTAATTTTTTCCATCAACCGTCCACAATGTCAATATTCACACACAAAAAACCCTAATTTCTAATATTTTTTATTGAAACCCCTTTTTTAAAACTTTATATATATTTTTTTATAAATGAATTTGTATTAAACAGCAAAATGGGTGCTAACCCAATACAAAAACAATGAAGTAAAAGCCAGTAATAAAAAACGACAAATACGAATAAGAAGCTAAATGCCTACAAACTCGATCGGTTGAGAAAACCACTTATCATTATCCAAATCTTCACATCTATTAGCGATGATCGAAAACCAATCCCAACCAAAGGATTTAATACCACTAAGAATATCTCCAACTATCCAACTCTTATTATAAAAAACAAGATTATTCTGACTCCACCAAATACACCACGAAACCAACAGCAAAAGGAACATGTAGTGGGAAGGTTGAACATAAAAAGAAACTCTACCACAAACCTGATCAACCAAAGAGTGCTTCGCATCAATAGAGGCAGAAGAAGCGGTATCACCACCAAGTCAACTAATCACAACCTCACAAACATACTTCGTTTTATCACAAGTAAAGAAAAGACGATTTAAATCTTCGTCAAGCAAGGAACAAACTAGACAAAGTAATAAAGTAGCATATGGAATGACACATATCCTAAACAACACATCTTTAGAAGGAAAACGGTTAACAATGAAACACCATCCAAAAAAATTTAATTTATTTGGAACTTTCGCCTTCCACACGCTACTAAGCGTCAGGAGCCGATCATTATCCACCAATAAATTCACTGAATACAAACCATACAACCTACAAAATCGTCCTGATTACGCCACCACACAATCGAATCTCCCGCATTCTGAGAGGGAGCCAAGCTCGCCAAGAGCTAAAACAAACCAAGCCAGTCATTATGAAACCCACATGACGAATCTTAATGATTAGACCCAAAGTTCCATGCCCACTGGTTACCAACCCAAAAACCCATATAAGCCACTTTACAGTCCTTCGAAAAACAACCATCAAACAAATTCAGAAGAAGACATTTCAAGGGAGAAGTGTCTATCTAGCAATAATTCCAAAACTCTAATAGGAGACCAGATCCCAACTTGTAGGAAAAACAGCTAGAGAACCAAGATTAACCATACACCCGAGATTAAAAACAATCCTAACATTTCTCCACCACTATTAATATCAGCTAGAGATGATAGCAAATCCTCTGTATCATCAATACAATAATTTCAAAAAGATTAATTGATTCAATAAATAAGACAATTTTTTTATTCAGAATAACAAAAAGCTCCATCAAAATTGGTCAAAGTTGACACATCTAATTTTGAAAGCTAATTAGAAAGAGATGTTAAACATAATAATTCAAAATGATAAAGTGGGAGTGTTACATAATTGCATACTTTAAAGGTTTTCGTTGCAGGCTTATTGAGAAGTTTCAAAAAATTAGCTTCAATTTCAACTTGTGAAAGTGATAAAACACATGCTTCAATTTTAAATTAATATTTGGTACATGAGACAAATGGTTCTCAAAGAAAAATAAAGTTACAACCTTTCATTTCCCCATTCCTTTTAGATGTTCCTGAAGGTAAAATTTCTAGCATGTCTGGCAGAGCTTGAACAACACTCTGGTCGTAACGTTTCCAGCACATTCTAGTTAGCGTCTAAGAAAATTATTTTCTGTATAATCAAATGGAGTTATTAGGAAGATATCCCAAGTGAAAAGTGGCAGATACGGCAGTATTGATAAATTGAATTTTATTGATGCAACAAGCGAAATATTATTCTCCATAGAATAAAGAAATGCCTACACTTAAAGGAAAATTGAGAAAAGATAATATTTATATAGGAATATACCTTATCCTCCACAAGTAAATGAAGGTGAATAAGAATCTCAATGAGTTTGGAATCTCTGCTACCATCACAACAAACACACAAATTCCTCTATTAAGTTTATAACCACCTTTCAGGTAAAACAAATAATTAAGTAACAAGATTAGTATACCATGTTCATGATATATATTGCATTTACACATTTTGAATACCTGTAAAGAGAAATTTCACAATTGTACTAATTACATTATTGACTTAGGCCCAAATCTTTGTGTCTGACTAACAACAAATAAGGGGTGATAAACTAACTTCTAGAGATTGTTAAACATTGTAAATAATCAAGAATACATTGTTAATATCTATAAATTCAAATACATGGAAAATATACTCCATCTAGATCTTGATGGACTTCATATCCACATTCTTATGTTTTTGTGATACATGTGATACAAAGTAGTATATAAACTTATATGAAAACTCAAAATGATAGTAGAAAATACATAGCAAACTAATTTAAAAAACTTATTACCTCAAACTCACAAAGTTGAACAATTCAGTTATCATGTGGAGAGTGTTGTTCTTTTCATTCACCCAATAGCTATACAAATCAATGGTATTTTTGTGTTTTAGTGGATTTAGGAGGTGAACTTCTAAATACAACTTTTTCAAATTTCTAAACCGGTTTTTTTCATTAACTAATATACCGGTTTGAAAAAAATATTAACAGAAGGACTAATATGGTCCGGTTAAATTTTGTAAGAGATTAAATCAGGTCTTTTTTTTGTGAGAGACTAATTTGAGTTGTGTAACTTTTGTGAGGGACCACAATGGATCTTCACTCTATTTTTTAATATACTGTTATTTTTGTCTCACTTTTCTTCTCTCTATCGTTTTGGTTTCTCTCCCTTTCACCGTAGAAACCTTCATACTAATTAGGTTTTCTACGAACTACCGATGTCGCAAAATCGTTGATTGGAGCATATCTGAATTCATCGTTTTCTAACCTCTACACTTTAATTTATGTCTTCCTTTTTTACGTTCTTCATTTTCCGCATCAGGTTCTTGCTTTATACCAAACTGAACTTAGACTGTTGGGAACATAGCCACCGTGTCGGAGACCCTACAGCCACGGTGGTTATCTTTAGTCTCATGGCTAAGTCATCTTCTTCCTTAAAATATTAAGTGATGCTTATAGATTTGAAAAAATCCCAAATTTCTTTTAAAACCCTATTTTTTCTTTCTTTCAAATCCAATTTCTATTAAAACTCTCATTCTATTACAGAGGCTGAAGGATAACAAACTTTATCCTTAACCATTCTCTGCGGGTCAGGTTGATGTGCATAAGGTATATCCTTATGTACGATGCATACGTTTCGTACGAGTAATATTTAAATTGTTCCGAGTAACATTTTAGTTAGGAACGAGTAATAATATCATAATCCATGAATAATATATGCATTATTTATACACATCTATTAATTATGCGTAATTATTATTTGTGAGTAATGAGTACACTATTCTAAGTAATATTTACACAATTCTGAGTAATATCGAATTTTAACTATTTTCAGTAATATATTCATTGTTTTGAGCAATATTTATACTATTTTGAGTAATCCGTATGTTATTTTGAGTAAAAAATATAATACTTTGTGTAATATAAACAATATTTGTGTATTTATACACCGTGCCCATTCTCTGCTATATGTTCTATGCTTTCATCACTAGTACAAAAACTACTTTTTAAATCGGTTAAAAATAACTTTTTAAATCGGTTGATGTTTCGATTTAATACTGGCCGATTTAGAAATTTTATCATTTTTTAATCGGTTATGATCCGATTTAAAATATTTTATTAAATCGGTTAATATGATTTTAAAATGCTTATTTAAATCGGTTTGACACATTTAAAAAATAATCCAAAAGAATCGCAGTTTTTTAAATCTATATAATCCGATTTAAAATATCAAATTTAAATCGACTCACATGATTTAGTAAATTATTTTAAATCAATTAATCTGATTTAAAATTACAGTTTTGTTTTCTTAACTAGTTATCATTTGTTTTAATTCTTGTTTCGACAATATTGTACAATAAATTATGAATAATACAAAATTTCATCTTAACCAAATACTAATCCAATACTTCATACACAATCATTAATACAAACAGTACCAAGGAATAATATTTTAAATAAATTCCATCAATTATAAAATATTCAAGAAATGATGTCACAAACAGTACCATAAATAATAAAAACTTTTGTCAAAACTAAACAAACTATGACGCCTACAAATTAAAGAAGCGCAAAAACAAATGGCACCGCCCTATGATTGCCATTTTTTACCTAAACATGTTACTTCAAATGGATTTTAAAATAAAATTTGCATAACGTTCTTGAACATTCGTAACTTCATCATCATGAAATGGCGTTGAATCTCCAAATATCTGAATAAATATTAAAAAAATATTAGAATATTGTATTAACATTAAAGAAGACAACTGACACATAATTAAAAAAATAAGTTACATACTTGATTCCATGTATTAACAATCCCAGTTGATACAATATTCAACATATGTATCATGACATAATAGCCACACTCATAATGAAAAGATTGTCTTTGGCACTACAATACTATAAATTATAGTAAGTAAATAGCATATACAAAAAATATTAATAAACTTTAAATTATTTATGAAATTGTTAACTTACTTTGAAGTTAATGGTCCGTGTTGGCTTTCTCTGTTTTCTCGAACCTTTCAACCTATTATATCCATCTATGGCTCTACGGTAATAAAATATAGTCATTAAGTTTGTCTTCTAAAACATCATAAATTATATGTAAGGAAATAAATTTTACTTACGAATCAACAATAAAAATGATATTTTTATCTGGCTTCAACCCCATCGAACATAGGAAGACTATATTTTGTGTTTTTGGCTCAATAATGAGCAATTGCCAATGATGACGACATTCCATGTGAAGTAAAAATTAATTGCCAATTAGCTCAAACGACTTGTAAGACTTACGTAATGTGAAGAGGATTGGAGTTGGAGGATATGGGTGATAATTTGTTATTTATTACATTCATGCGTCATGTTTATTAGACATAGGTAGGACTTCAACCCACTAATGAGTTAAGACTTCGGTGCAGTGACATTTTATGACTTCGGTCCAATGACCAATAGGACTTCGGTCCAATGTCAAGTTGGACATTTCAGTAACACACCATAGAATATATGAATTATTGGTACCACATGCATGAAAGTAAAGGAGATGAATTCCTTGCATACATAATTTCATTTATTGATTAATTATTCTGTTTTTGGATTTGTATGACTGATGTAACTGTGATAATACATTGTCCTTACTTTTATACAGTGCGAGTATATGGAATGTATTTCTCACCCCTTTTCTGTGTGTTTCAATGTTGTTATTTATGCCTGTTATGCAGATTCTAAGGTATATACTAGTGATTAACACGTGTTTTAGATGACGACATAGTTGGCCTCTTCGATATATTTACTTTCTGTTTTTGTGTTCTGCGAGTTGGTTAACTATTTACTTCCGGAGTTAAAATGAAGTTTATTTTATTTATGAGACAGTTAAAGTTATTTAAGATTTATTTCCGCCGCTATAATATGATTTCAGACTGTGAAAAGTTGTGTTGACAAATGTAGCACCCTTTTGAGTATTTTATGATGCATATTTTTTAAATTAGAGGTGTTTGTGGACTAGGGTTTTACAATTTCTCACCTTTGGTTGAATCCGTTAGCTAAAGACAACTATTTTTTAATTGCGTAAGCCTTTAGTTAAGGGATGAGTCATCATCTAGATGTCGAATGTTTAGGTGAAAAAGGTCATCTAGGAATGTCACAATCATTCAGTTAGTCACGCTTGCTTCTATTTAATGGAGGTTTCTTATTTAAAGAATGAAGATCAAGTTATTATGGAGTCTTGTTCACCATCGGAGAGGGTGATAACTCATGTTTCCTCCTATCCTCCTTCCGCATACATGTCGCTACCACGAAAAATAACAGAGTCGCCAATGAACATATTTATCCCATAAAAAAAATGTCAGCAAACCTACGTCAAAGACATTGTCAACACAGTTAATAAAAAAATCAAATATGTAATACTATCAATATACTAATTGTTAGCATATAATTGCACAAATACACATTATTTTGAGAATTATTGCTAAACAAACAAATCCAAGTTCTGTCTCATGTTATATCTCTATCTATCCACTAAGTTAACCCAACCTTTTTAGTGGTCTCCCTCTATGCCTCCTTGCCTAATACGTCATCCTTATTTCATTTATCCAAATCAAAACATTTAAAAATTATAACTTGATTTCAATTAAAAAAATTTCAACCTCATATAGGACAAGTCAAACCGTGTCACATGATTTCAATTTTAAATTTTTCTTATTATCGATTTATTTAGAAATATATTCTTTAAACCACGTTTCATTTTGATATTTTATCAACATTCTCTTTGGCTTTATCTTATGAGGAACCATAATTGTTTGTTATTGATATATTTATTATTTTAATCAATTAGAAATCATAAATTTTTCATAGTAAATCAAAGCAATAATAATTAAAAAAAAATTATGTGTAAATAAAGATTGTTATCTCTTTTTTTTACTTATGTGTAAAATTCGGGGGTAGTTAATACTTTTTTTTTTAATAAGCAATTGATTGATTGATTGAAAAGCTCGCACTAGGGGTGCAACCCTTACAAAAAACAAGGCACTATGGTATACGATATTCGGATAAAGGAAGTTTAAACTATTCGTAGTAGTTTGGTTTAAACTTCGTATATCCACAACCTAACCATCTCCAAGAAAGAAACACAATGTTAGTACACACCACCTCAAAACTAAAAATCTCCCCCCTAAAAATCATGGCATTTCTCATAAGCCAAATACACCAAAGAGTAGCTATTCAAACAAAATTGATCGCAATTCTACGCTTGCCACCTAACGCCTTTTCTTGGATGACTTCGAACCTAAGAAAATCATCCACAGTAATCTCCTCCGCTATATCAAGCCACGTGAATACATAGTTCCAAACCGCTTTCACCTCTTGACAAAAAAAGAATAAATGGGAAGAAGATTCAAGAGAGGAGCCGCACATCACACAATTCGGACACACAACACTAGTCACACCTCTTTTCAACAAATTATCTCTAGTAGGAAGCCGGTCAATAAAAAGCCGCCAAGTAAAGACCTTAATCTTGGGAGGAAGTTTAAGATCCCACATTACCTTCAACGAATTAATCACATGATAATCCCAAGCACAAGACTTCGCGCTATCAATCACGGAAGCAATGCTCGCAACGGTGAACTCGGCGTTATCGTGTAAGGACCACACAAAAGTGTCGGAGACAGACTCGCTGGGGCTGTATGCGCTGATGCAGTCACGCAGCCTAGCCCAGCTGCTGCCAGCAACAGCCGCGGCTGCCATCGTCTGGCCGTGAGAAGGGTCGTTCGAGAAAAGGCGTTCCAACTTCCACCTAAAAACTCCACCATGCCAATCTATAACCTCCTCCACCGGATTTATATGATTTATCTACAAAAAAGTAGTTAATACTTATTATTATTAAAATAAGACTAAGCATGAATTCACAGTTTGGTATTTGAAGGATATGGAAATATGGCATTCTGACATAGGAACGTGATATATCAATGGTGGGTATTGCATAGTTTAATATTTGCCTCGAAGGAAAAGTAAGTAACTAATTGATGTTTCATGGAATGTTTGGGATTCAAAAATATAAAAATCTTGAAAAATAAATAAATGGTGGAAGTGAAACATTAAATGAAAAGTGGAAAGAGGTAAACCGACTAATTAATTACAGCGATTTAAATAATCTATAATGTTTAATTAATTGGAATGAAAGATTGATGATCTCCAATATACTATTACAAGTCAAACTATATCACATGATTTCAATTGGTTGTGAGAACGTTGATTACTGGAAAGACAGAATCAATTGGTTGTAAGAAGATCACAAATTGAGATTTGACTCATAACATATTTGAATCTCTTAGAATGGCGCATGAAGGCAACACCCAAGTCAAATAAACCAAAACTCTTGCACTTATTCAGAAGTACAAGACATTCAAGATGGAAGAAGATGAAACAATTGAGATAATGTTCTCATTGTTTCAAACTCTGGTTGTTGGGTTAAAAGTTTTTGACAAAGGATACTCTGCAGCATATTATGTCAAGAAAATCATCAGAAGTTTCACGAAGAAGTGGGGACCTATGTTCACTGTCTTAAAGCTAGCCAAAGATCTGAACAAAATATCACTTAAAAGTTTCTGCCGGTACATTCGAAACGAATTCATCCTTTGCTTCCTCGCATATAACTCTGCTAGATACCACCCGTCTTCTACTGCCACCACAGACACCGCTTTCGCCAAATTCCCATTCCACATGCCCTATGTCCGCGACGCAGCATCCGCTACTCTCATGAAAGGATGCACGGCTAGTACAACTCTGGAAAGGTTTCCGAGAGGGTTTGCTCCCTAACCACCTACTGTTAGATGCCAAATTATGTTAATATCTAGTTTAATTTGTGGCACCTTTCGACCGTTTTTATCAAGTATTCGTATAATTCCCTGTAGATTTAGATAATTATTTGTAGTTTATAATTTTAAGCTTTAATTTTATGTTAATATGTGTTTTAGTTATGATTTTGTAGGTCTTAGCAAATTTTGGGATGTTTTGAGCTTGTTTTGGCCATGATTGAAGACTGGTGGGTAGAGCATAGCGCGCGTCGCGCGATAATAGGGCCTGTCGCGCCCTGGGCCAGATATTTTCTTGAAGCTTCCAGCAGAGAAAAGCGCGCGTGGCGCGCTTGGGCGGTTTAACATTTAAGTGTAATGGCGCGATGCGCGCTAGAGGGCGCGACGCCCCCTGGACAGAAAACAGAATTGCTATTTAAGAAGAAATTCAGATATTTTACTTCTTCTCGATCTTCTTGAGAGCTCAAAGAACCCTAAACAAATGTAGCAACTGAAGAATTAGAGAATCAAAGCCTTGATCGTTGATTAATCGCCGTAGATGCTTGTCACTCTTCATCCTTACCTTATTGAGCAAGCTACCATTTCTATAGATAGCTAATTCTCTTTTGTATCAAGATAAGATGTAATCCTCCTTGACTTTTGTATGTTTTTCTTATGAATATTATGTATGAACAAGTGATGATCAATATATATGGTTTAGTTTGTTTATTAAAGCTTTTATATAGTATAAATGTTTGAGACATCAATGTTTTTATCTTGATCTAACTTTATCATCTATCAAACTATAAGTTGCAGACATGGATTTAATGTTTGATGTTTACGTTGTATCGGTTTTAAAACGTTATTTGTATAGTTTAAACGGTGGAGAAATCGGCGGTTAAACAATACGATAAATTTAGCTATATCGTTGCGGACATGGACAGTATAGATGTCGACACGTAATTATATTGATCGTTAACGAGTTCATATATATATATATATATATATATATATATATATATATATATATATATATATATATATTTATAGGTTGACATACAGAGTTAGGTCGATGAAATCGAATCTTGATACATTTTCTTAAACATAGAACTTTCATTAATTTACTCTTTGCTACTAAAGTGTTGAATGATCTTTTGCAAACTCAAAACCAAAGTAACCTTAACTCAAGACAAAATAAGCTATAGAACGGCGGTGATATCGCAATAATCCCGTTGGATACGACATAAACGAAAAGTACTCCAGTATACTCTTTCAACATCTACTGAACCAAAACGACGAAGACTTTGCATTATTAATCCCGGAATCAATCAAATCAGAAAAATAGACCCCTTTAGATCCTTCACATTCGTTAATCAAGATTAATTCTTGCCACCAAATGGAATCCTTATTCGAAATCACCCTCTTGTGATTTACAAACATCTTCGCCTTAGGATTAAAGTATCTATTGTTCAAGAATTTCCTCCATAAAGCATTATCCTCCTTAGTTATATGCCACTTCAATTTCATCAAAAGGGTCGTATTAAAACACTCCACGTACCTAATACCAAGCCCCCTTAGACTTCTCTTTTCACACCTTCATCTAACCTAATGAATATATCTTTTTCCTCCCACTCCCCTCCAAGGAACGTACTTTGAATACTTCTAATCTCTTGAATAACCTTGTACTTATGAATTTAAGAGAGCTTCACTCCTTGATAGCATTGTAGATATGAGAAATATTTATGAATTTAAATTCAGCACCACACTCTTGCTTTAACGTGAAATTTTTTTAAAACAAATCTAAATTCTAATTTTAAACTTTGATATGTTTTCTGGAAAAAATCAAACATATAGATCTAGGATGAAGAAGGTATTGTAAGTTCTATGTTTCCTTTAAACTAATGTTTGATGCATTTTCTAGAAAGTATGTATTGTTTTTTTATTAAATCTCAATTTTTATGAAACGTGATGAGATGAAGAAGGTTTGTAAATTCTATTTTTTCTAAAAATTCTTGAAATTTATTAGATGGGGAGTTAGATGGAGACTGAGTAAATCAAACCTGAGTCATAGATGCAGAAAATATATTTAAACTGTTAACAGCTGTTTTAGCCAATATTTTGTAGCTTAAGTTTCATCTACTATAAATCTGAAAAGCATTTTTACATTAGATTATGCAGCCTTTCTAGACATGATGTTGCATCGTTAGCTATTGATTGGCATTTTTTAGAAAATATAGTTATGGTTTTTGAATGTTTGAAGAAAACTGATGAGTTTGATGGGTTGAAGAAAATTATTCATAAAACTGTTTTGTGAGTAAAGATAGGTGTGGGTCCAAGTTTTGTTTTAATAAAAAATTTCAAGCTGTGTTCCGCAAAGGAGAAAAAGGAAAGGTAATTAACTCTGTCATGTGATAAGTGGGTCATGGTTTTCTTCTATAGGAAGTCCTTTTTCTTTAATATTTTGATTTGTGTTGAGCTAGAAGAACAAGGGAATAAATTTTGGCACATGATTAGTTGGTTTCTTACAAGAATACCCCTTCTCATTTGCCTATAAATACTATCCTCTTATTCACCCCTTAGTCATTCAAAGCTATCCTCTTATTCACCCCTTAATCATTCAAAGCTTGTTTACAGAAGAAAAAAAAATGAAAAGCGTTTTTGTCATGATGATTCTTGTGTTTTTTTCATTGTTCTCTGTTCTTCAGGGAGGACATGTGTGTCCTCACCCACCACACTGTGAGGAACATACCACCATAGGAGATCCTGCAACCACGTTTGAAGATTCTGCAGCTTCCACCATTGCTCCCTCAGCTGCTTCTACGATTACCTCCCCAAATGATAATAATAATTAATTATTATCAAAAATAATAATAATAATGTAATATGTGTTCCTATAATGAGTTCACATAAATAAACCATTTTATCTATGTCTCTTGTGTTTCTTTAGACTTCCTGTTAATCTTCTCTTTTGTGATTCCGTCTTCAAGGTTAATGTGAAATAATATTATTAAGTTTATGGTAACTCTAGTACTGTGTCTTTCACCTTTGCTATCTCTGTCTCTCAAAATTAAGTTTTTTTTTTTTTGGCACAAAACCATCAATGGTGGTAAATAAATGAAAAGCTGGGCGCTTTGTTTTTCTTTTGGCACTATAACTTTAATATTTTAATAATTTTGAAGGTGAATATACTTTAAATCTATGACAGAAAAAGAACTGTGAACCAGAAAAAATGGCCCAGCTAGGAGCTTATTAACCGATTTATTTTGAAATATATTCTTTGAACCAGGTTTCATTTTGGTATTTCATCATTATCTTTGGCTTTATCTTAAGAGTAATAATAATTGCTTTTTATTGACATATTTATTTTTTTAATCAATTAGCAAATATAAATTTTATATAGTAAATGAAAGCAACAATAATACAAAAAAAAGTTATCTGTAAATAAAGATTCTCGAGCATTTTTTTAGTTATGTCTTCACAATTTATTTAATATTTTATAAATTAATGTGTAATCTTCTTTATTTAATTTTTTATTTTTATTTACGACCTATGTAAGTTATCATTCAGTATTTTTCAATTAGTTTTCAAACCGTGTCACATGTTTTAATTTGTAATCTTCTTTATACAATAACTATGTTAAGGTGAGACTTGACTGGAGTACAGACATAGTCACATGTTTTTATTTCCTATATTAACCATTCTCCATTGAACTAAACTTTTGAGACAGGTTTCATTTTGGTGTAACATGAACAACAACTTTAGCTTTATCAACAACAATAACAATAATTGATTCTTAGTGCCAATTACATATTTATAATTTTAATCAATCAGTAACAAATATAAATTAGACAATGTAATTTAAAGCAACAGTAATTATGTGTAAATGAAGATGTCATTCATTTTATTTGAGTTATTTCATGACAAATAATTTATATTTTAAATATTAATTTGCAATCATCATTGTCTAAATTTAAACTTAATTTATGACTAATGTAAATTATCTTTTCCAATTAGTATTGTTCAGCTAGTTTTCAATTCTATCGTATAATTTGTTGCTTTTGAACAAAAAAATTTAAATTAATTTTTTTAATGTGAAAATAAGAATTTTTTTCTTTAATTTTCAATACGATTGTACCAATAATGAGATATTGAAAATTAATTGAGACTCGTGTCAATAGTAATAAAGCTGCTATTATAACAAATAAATTAAAACTTCCTGGTAAAGTTGTGGATAATTACACTAATCATAGTAATGGTAGACTTTGGATCATATGGAATGATGATGTTTTTGATGTTAGAGTGGTGAGCAGTAGCAGTAAATACATACACTGTGGCATCCATGATTCTAATGGCAAGTTTAGGTTCTGGCTAACCGCTATTTATGCCCATAATCAGCTTGATCTAAGAAGGAGATTATGGAAGAGTCTGGAAACCATCCATAATAACCAAAAGGGCCCTTGGTGTGTTGTTGGTGATTACAATAATGTACTCACGACACAGGATCGAATTGGAGGAAACCTGGTTAATGAGGCAGAGTTTGAAGATCTTCACTCTATGATGAATGTTACTAGTTTAGGTGAAATGGATAATGTAGAGGATTTCTATACTTGGTTTAACAATCAAAGTAGACACCCCATTTATTCCAGGAGCTAACACTGATTGGTTGCAAGCTCATAATGAAGTAGATTTACATATTCTTCTTTAAAGCATCTCTGATCATGCTCTGCTTCATTTAGTGATTCCAAAAAATAAACCCCAACATCGAGTGTTTAGATTCAGCAATCACCTGACAGAGATTGAGGGGTATAAAAAGGTTGTGTATGGTAGTTGGAGAAAACCAGTTAGGGGAATATGTATGAAGGTGTTGTGGAACAAACTTAAGAGACTCAGGTATGACCTTAAAGCTTTGCATTCTCCAGTTAATGATATTAGAACAAACTTGGTTAAAAGTAGGACTGATCTTCATGCTTCCCAGAATTTACTTATGCAAAACAGAATGGACAATCAAGTTATTGATAGGGTGAAGGTTCTCACTGAGGAGGTTGTTAAATGGAACCAAATGGAGGAAAAGATTCTAATGCAGAGATCTAAAATAGATTGGTTAAAGATGGGGGATGAGAATAGTGCCTTCTTTTATGCCTATCTCAAATCCAAACAGAAAACAAAGAGTATCATAATGCTGAGGAAAATTGATGGTACTGTAATCACAAAGCAAAAAGAGATTGAACAGGAGATCCTTGATTTCTATAGCAGCCTTATGGGAGCAGATAGCCCTAATATTGCTCATATTGATGTAGAAGCAATGAGGAAGGGGAAGCAAGTTAGCTCGGAGCAGAGGAATTTTGTTCAAAGTAATATTACTCTGAATGAAATTGAGGAAGCTTTAAAAGGCATAGGTGATCTTAAGAGTCCATGTGTGGATGGATATGGAGCTAAATTTTTCAAATCTAGCTGGCATATCATTAAAGAGGATGTGATTGAAGCCATTCAAGAATTTTTCAACCAGGGGGAGATACATAGTAGTTTCAATAAAACAGTGGTGACCCTAATTCCTAAAAGCTCTAATTCTATCAGTGTCAAACACTTTAGACCTATAGCTGGATGGACAACATTTTATAAGATCATAGCAAGGATCCTCACTAATAGATTGGGGAAGATTCTGCCCAGTATAGTTAATCAAAGCCAGTCAGCTTTTGTTCCTTGCTAGCATATGGAGAATCATATCATGCTAGCCTATGAACTCATTAAAGGCTATGGGAGGAAATCAGGGAGTCCTAGATGTCTGATTCAACTAGATCTCCAAAAAGCATACGACATGCTGAATTGGAATGCCCTTCAGAGCATCATGATGGAGATTGGTTTGCCTAGCAGATTCATCCAATGGGTTATGGCCACAGTCACCTCTGTTTCTTATGTATTTAATGTAAATGGAGAGCTCACTCATACTATGCAAGCTTGTAGAGGAATCAGGCAAGGGGACCCTATCTCCCCCTTGCTATTTGTTCTAATGATGGAGTATTTGAGTAGATTGCTAGCTAAAATGCAAGTGAACCAAAATTTCAAACTTCATGCAAAATGTGAAAAATTGGGACTGACCAATCTTACTTTTGCAGATGACATTCTTCTATTCTGCAGGGGAGAGGTTAACTATGTTAGATTGCTTCTCAGCACTGTTGAATCTTTTTCCATGTCCACAGGATTGGTTATGAATCCTCAGAAGTGTAAGTTTTGTTGTGGTGGAGTTGATCACATAACCAAAGCTGCTATGAAAGATATCATGGGATTTGAGGAGGGCCAGTTACTAGTTAGATACCTTGGGGTACCTTTACCTAGTAAAAGACTAAATATCACTCATTATCTTCCCCTCATTGAAAAAATTGTTGGTAGAATTGATCACTGGACTTCAAAGCTCCTTAGTTATGCAGGCAAAATCCAGCTTATACAGAGTGTGGCATTTGCTATAACACGGTTTTGGCTCCAATGTTTTCCTATACCAAA
Source organism: Vicia villosa (assembly GCF_029867415.1). Taxonomy (NCBI): domain Eukaryota; kingdom Viridiplantae; phylum Streptophyta; class Magnoliopsida; order Fabales; family Fabaceae; genus Vicia; species Vicia villosa. Next base: position 143,995 of record NW_026705685.1, read on the forward strand.
GTTTGTGTTAACCAAAATTGATTCAATTTGCAGAACATTTCTCTGGACAGCCAAGCATGAAAGGAGTAGGAAGAGTCCGATAGCTTGGGAAAAAATCTGTAAGCCCAAGTGTAATGGTGGTCTAAATGTGATAAATCTCAATACTTGGAATCAAGTCACCTTGCTCAAATGTCTCTAGAATATCCATAGGAAAGCAGATAACCTATGGGTTCTATGGATTCACTGGTACTATCTAAAGGGAGAATAGATTGCAGATGTTCTGGATAGAAATAATTGGACATGGATGTTCAAAGCTATCATGAAACAATGGGAGATTCTTCCTAAAATCCAACAGCTTTGGGACAGGATGACTGCTAGCCAGAAGTTCTCTTTGAAACAGATATATGAAGCTCTAATGGAAGACCAGAATCGGGTGCCCTGGAGGTTTCTGATGCAACAAAACCCCTCTAGACCCCGTGCGATCTTTACCATGTGGATGCTTTGCCATGAAAAGCTTCCCACCAAAGATAGATTACACAGGTATGGATGGATTCAAGAAACACAATGCAGTCTCTGTAAAAATGAACCTGAAACTATACATCATATATTTTTTACCTGCAGAGTCACAAAAGAAATTTGGAGCTATATTCTGAACTGGATAGAGATAATCCATACACCTCAAGAGTGGAGTATGGAGTTAACCTAGGTAATGGAGGCTACAAATAGAAAAGGGTGGAGGGCTAGGTTGATAAAGCTCGCATTCACAGAGGCAATTTATGGTATTTGGCAATACCGTAATGCGACCATTTTCAATAACTCTGCAAGCTTCACAGTAATAGATAGGATTATGGATAGTATAATATATATGGGCTAGAAAGATAGGCATCTTAGAATACATATTGCTAGGCTCATGGGATAAGGGCTAGTTGTGTTTTCTTAGTTTAGTTCTTTTGTCTGTTTTGCTTTTGCTGGATCAGTGATGATCGCATTGTACTTCATGTTTTTTGAATTAATAAAATTTTGTTAGTTCAAAAAAAAAAATCAGATATTGAATCTAAACAAATTATTTTTAAATTATGAAGGTATAGTGATAAAATTAAAGATTGTATGAAAAATTTTATTTTGCTTGTAATAGCTATAATTGGCTCATGCATGAATTCCGTAATAATTTTTTTCTAGTGGATTTAACCACATCACTTTAAAATAATAATTTTTTTCTTCAAATAAGTTTATCCTAATATATCGAGTTTATTCAGTTTTAGTAAGATTCTATAGTGTTGCATCTTCTTATCATTTGAATGTTTTCTATTGCAACATAAGTAAAAAACTAAAACAATTACTTACTCCCTTGACATCTTTATGTAATCATGCAACTTTTATTTATTTATTTTAGATAGATTACAAAGTTCTGTACATTTTATCTAATTTTCCAAAAACTCTCCATGATATACCATACCTTATGATAATAATTTTGGAAGAATTTCACAAAACATGTTGTAATAAATACAAATAAATTAATTAAATTAAAAAATGTTTAATCAAAGAATGTGAAAGATGATTCATCATTAAAAAAAAAATATGTTTTAATTGATTGTAAAAGAGTTGAGAGACCGGTAACATTCAAGCTGGTTTGTCACGCATGTTTTAATTTATGTTCTAGAAACATTTAGGTTTAAACTTAATCACCCATGCATATCTAAACCCCAATTCTTCTTCACTTTTAAGATATGAACACTAATTCTGTTGTCTAACGGATACATCAAATGATGATATTAATGTTCATTTTACCTTTAGAATTAGTTTGTGTGTTAGAGCATTAAGTTAGGCCAAAGCATTAAAGCAAATAGTGAGACAAAAACTTGTACATCCTTAAATTTGCTTTACCTTGTAGAGAAATTAAAGACAACTTTAATATCGACAGCTTTATTTAGGCCAAAGAATTCAAACAATTAATGAGATAATAAACTTGTATATTCTTGAATTTGTTTTATATTATTGAAAAAATAATGACAACTTAAATTTGAACACTTTTCTAAATTTCTAATCTTCTACAACATCAAGGGAACAACTAGCTTTCTTCATGCAGCTTTATCAACGGCATACAGTGGAAAAACTTGCAACTTGGCAATGTCTTCTTCGTTGCCGTTAATTCTGCATTCATGGTGGCCTCTCCCTTCAACGCTTCCAAGCAACCCTGCTGAACCAGTAGGGTTTTCATCTTCAAGCGCCACAGTTTGAAATCATTCACTCCGGTGAACTTTTCAGTCTCATACTTTGTTGAAGGCATCTTCTCCACGCTCACCGCACCAATTTGTTGTGAAAAACGATGTTGTAGAGTTAGATCCAAGGTGGAGATTTGTGGGATATTGGATCGAACTCTAGTATGGTCGAAGGGTAGCTTCTTGGTTCGACAGGATTAAGAGGAAGTTGCCACGTCCTCTTCCTCCATAATTTCCTTTGCCTCTGCCTCTATAATTTCATCTTCCTCTGTTGAAACTATTTTGACCTCTTTCTTCTACAATATAACTTGACTCATAAGTGTTGTTGAAATTTACTTGACTCTTTAGAGCTTCTTCTTTTACCACTTTTTCGGTCTTTTCTAATATTCTGTTGACATGACTTTCAATGCTTCCCTGTAATTCTGCTATAGACAGAGTATCTGTATCGTGGGACTCAATTATTGTAGTCACCACATGGTCAAACTTCATCGACATCGTACGTAGAATTTTTTCTACCACTTTGCTATCCGGAATATCTTCTCCATATAATCGCATCTTGTTGACGAGATTTATGACACGAGAAAAATATTGTTCTACTGTTTCTGAATTAGACATTTCGTACCTTTCGTATTCTCTATGCAGCGATTGTAATTTGGACTTCCGAGCTTTCTCTACTCCTTTATGTGACAGCTTCCATATGTCCCACGCTTCTTTAGCAGTTTTGGCATTTGTTTTTTTGCCAAATATTGAGTAATCAATTCCTTGATGAATTTGTAAAAGTGCCAACTGGTCCTTTGTACGAGCAACTTCATCAGCTCCTTCTTGTAAACCAGGAGCTACAAAGCTCCAAACATTGTGAGCTTTTAAATGTGTTGTCATCAGCAGTTCCCAGTAACTGAAATCTAACTCTGCGGTTAATTTTGGACCAGACCAGACAAAATTGTAATTTGCCATATCTCTCAAAAATACTCAATAATTTTTGACACAATGAGAACTATTTTGTTCCTCACACACTTAAAATCATTTTTGACACTCACACTAGCAGGACCTAACCTGCTCTGATACCAATTTGATATCAAATGGGACTAAAATATAAATATATAAACTAAAATACTAAGAGAGGAAGAATTTTTCTTAACACTCTTTTTTCTTATAATTTGATAAATGATACAATTACATAAAACATCCCTTTTTATAGGCTTTGATACACATATACTTACTAATTAAATAACTTAATACAAAAGCATTTTAGGCGGTGGAAATTAGGCGGTGGTGGTTACTTAATCCACTTGATTTCTTTCTTGTAAGTTTTGTTTTACTTAATGAGTAAGCTAGCTTCCAAACTCTTCTAGCAGTAATTAATTAATTGACCAACTTTTCTCAAAGCTTCTACACCATACTTTATTTAGTTCCAACACATTACAACTGCAGTAGCTTCAAGTCCAATAAAAATAATAACCATGGAACTTTAAATTTCTAAAAAAGTTGACACTCACTAACACATTTTAACAGAACAAATATTACACAATAGGAGATATTTATGATATTTACATGCATTCTACTATTTAAACTTTTAGAATTAGCTGTGTGTGTTAGAGCATCGAGTTAGGCCAAAGCATTCAAGCAAATGGTGTGACAATAAAGTTATGCGTCCTTGAATTTGCTTCACCCTATAGAGATAATATGGACAACTTTAATATCAACAAATAATCTATAATGTTTAATTAATTGGAATGAGAGATTAATTTATTCTTATAAACAGCTTGATGATGATCTACAATATACTAGTACAAGTCAAACTATATCACATGATTTCAATAATAAATTTTTCTTATTACCGATTTATATTTTTGAAATATATTCTTTGAACCACGTTTCATTTCATTTTTGTATTTCATCAACATTATCTTTGGCTTTATCTTAAGAGTAACAACAATTGTTTGTTATTGACATATTTATTATTTTAATCAATTAGCAAATATTAATTTTACATAGTAGATCAAAGCAACAATAATTTTTTTTTAAAAAAAGTTATGTGTAAATATCGTTATGTGTAAATAAAGATAAACAAAATTTTATCTTTTTTACATCAGGCATTTATTTTCACTAATGTGAAAAATAACGCGGTGGCTGTTCCGTAAATAATATAAAATTTTGTTATAAAGGATTTCACATCGGGTCTAGATTTGCACCCGATGTGAAAAGTCCACTCGTGTGAAAAATAAGATGGTGGTAGCTTCGTAAAAAAGATAAAATTTTGTTAAAAAAGATTTTACATCGGGCCTGAATTTGCACCCGATGTAAAATGTGGGCCTTTACATAAGGACATGTTGTAACCGATGTGAAAAGTCTCGTAGGGTCTTTTCATTTTTCACTAAATATCCCTCGTAGTAAGCACTCCATCTCACGGTTTTAAGAAACAAGGATAGTGGCTCAAAGTTTATTTTTGTACCCATCCCCCTCTTCGTGATGTCCTCCGGTCCTATGCTCAGTTAGCTATGTGTTTACGCTCCAAAAAGACTTTGGGAATATTGATATTTTTGATGGTTTAAAAACCAGAAGTTTATTTTGCAAAGACAGTCATCCTCCTTTCTTGTAATATTTTCTCTTGTGAGGGTATGTAATGACCTTTTTTCGACTTAGTTATGCCTAACTTTTGCCTGAACTGTTCGTTTTAAAACTACAGTCAGCGGGATGCCCCAATCTTGCCTAAGTCTCCTTAATAGGTTTTGACTTAGCAGGCCCTTGCATTGCTTTCTTTTTCTTTGCGGACATTGACTGCCGGACTTAATGGTGACGGGGAACCATCGGTGATTATGTTCAAAGGAACAACTTGGAATAATTAAGTTAACTGAGCAACTACCCTACCACAGGTTATGTATTAAGGGTTTTATTTTATGTGAAGGAAAACTCCTACTTCTTTAGGCTCAAAGGGGTTGACAAGGGATTAACATCCTTATATCTCCGTTATTTAGGAATTGAAACAATGCCTGTACATCGTCAACATGGTCTGTTCGAAAGCGTAGTGTATGAAATTGTGGTATCGTTTTCGTCATTCTCCCTCTAAAGGTGTAAAACTTTTAACTAGAGTTGAATATCACAAATAAGAAGACCGAGTAAAAACGCAGTTTTAAATATAGTGGGAACACTAGGAATAAATCAAGACAAACGTAAACAATGCATTAATGATTATTGTAAAGTACACAGCATATGTCATAAGACTAATGTGTAAACAAACGGAAAGAAATTGCGAATGAAAACAAAACTAATGATCTAGGAATTCCTCATTCTAGCCACCTATGGTATTAGACTTGTGAGGATCTTCGAACTCAACGAGCCCTTCTTCAATCAAATCTTGGATCTTGTGCTTTAACGGCCCACAATCCTCTGTATCGTGACCAGGACTATCTGAATGATAAGCGCACCTAGCATGATGCTTGTACCCAGGAGCGGGGTTAGCCGGAGCTGAGTATGGAGGCAGCAGAGTTACCAAGTTTTGGCTGAGCAGGCGTTGCAAATCTTGAGACAATGGCATGTACAACAGAGTGAATGATCGTTTTGGCTTGGACCTCCAGGTGCGTTGGTCACCCTATTGCTTTTGCTGATCCATTGATCTCTTCTGCTGAAATCTTGTTGGATAATATGGTCGGGATGTTAGGTTATCCTTCCCAATGGTCCCTTGTTCTGGAGATAGAAGAGGAATCTTCTCTTAATGTCATGAAAATGATGTGTATTCCATGCATGATATGTATGATATCCTTTTTTCTTTTTTTTTTTGAATAAAATATGATGCAAGAATGGCCCTGATGTATGATGAATGGAAAAAGAAATAATAAAAAAAAATGATCAACACATATATATACATATAGCACATAATCACATAAGTTCATAGGTTCGAGAAGGTCTCATGGGGTCGTTCGTAGCCTCTGAGACTTTTTGTCTCTTCGGATTTTAGAACAACTCATTGTAAGTTTAAGAGTGCGCCTAAGAGGGGGGGTGAATTAGGACTTTGAAAATTTATCCGGTTTTATGAGAATGCTTGTACTTATTTTTCTGGTTAAGTGTTTGAAGGTTCTTGAATAGTTCTTTTCTTTTCTTGATAATAGTGATGGAAGCGGTAAAATGCGGAAAAGTAAAGAACACAACGATATATACTGGTTCCCCTCACAATCCGAGAGTACTCCAGTCCCCTTTCAAACACGAAAGAGATTTTACTATTGTTAGATCTTTGTACAAGCCTATACTAAGACTCCTCCTACAATCTTCTAACAAAACCACCAAGAACAATCCTCTTGGATTTCAATAAGTCCTTAAGAGAACACCCTCCCTAAGGATACCTCTTGTTTCCAAAACTATGGACAACAAGGTTACAACTACCAAGAACAATCCTCTTGGATTTACCAACTTGATTATGAGAACAATCCTCTCACTAATCAAAGACTCTTGCTTCCAACAATCCTGGATAGCAAATCAATAATAACAAAATATATTTGAGTAGAAGTTTTGATACAATGAATCAATCACTTGATTGATCTTCCCTTTCAAGTAAACAAATCTTTTAATGTAACACAAGTGTTTATGAATGGTATGAAATGTTTCTTTGCAATATTAAAAGAAAATATATGCAAGAGGTTTCAATGAAATTTGAAGTATATGACACTTGGTGTTTATATGAAGATTTCTTGATGTATAAGATTTGTATGAATTTTTGAATGAAAGAGGTGATTTGATAAATCTGAAATTCTGTGTTTTATAGCCTCTAAAACACCCCTACAAAAGATCATAATCCATGGAAGGTTGCCAATACAAAGGGTGAAGAGGTATGACATAAAAGCTGTTGGAAAAAAAATAATTTTTCAAACTGCGCACAGAGGAACCGGTTCCCAAAATATGGAACCCGGGTTCCCTAACCCAACGTTAAGAAGAATTTCAAATTTTGAACTGGGGAACCGGTTCCCAAAAACTGGAACTCGGTTCCTGACTCTTTTAGCGCAAAAAAAAGTTGGCAGAAGTCTTGGGGAACCGGTTCCTCCAATTTGGAACCCGGTTCCTAAGAATGAAAAACTCAAAAAACTTTATGGAAAGGTTTGAAATGATTCTAGGATGTATGTAAGATTTATAGATGATGTATATATCTTTGAAAACACTTGTTATGCATTAATAGACTTGCTTTGCCATAAATCTTAATACCTTAGATCAACCAAGCTTGAAATCATTGAGAGAATCTTGAATCTTGATTCTTTTTAAAATACTTGATCCATTGCTTATTTGATCTTTTTGCTCATCCTTTATTGATGCATACTTATGATAGTTGTCTTCATCAAAACATAGTGTTGTAGAAGCTTGCCTTCACATTCTCCCCCTTTTTGATGATGACAACATTTGAAATATGAAGTGTAATGCTCTTATGTGAATGCTCCCCCTAAATTTGATAACTCCCCCTTGATCAAAGCTCTCCCTTGATTCTTGAGAAATATTATTTCTTTGTGGCTGCAAATGTTAGAGACAAGCAAGCATACACATATACACAAATATCTTCTCCCCCTTTGTCATTATCAAAAAGGATGGGAAAAAGATAAATTATTATAAAATATGAACACAAATAATTCTTTACCCATGAGTTTTACCTCATTGGTGACTTCATCAATGATCAAGCATTCTTCCTTAGTGAATTTGATCTTGAAGCCTTTGTCACAAAGTTGACTTTTGCTTAGAAGATTTTGCTTTAGTCTTTCAACATAAAGTAAGTCTTCAATTGATGTGAAATTTAGTACTCCAACTTTGTTAATGCCAAGAATTCTTCCTTTAATGTATTCTCCATATGTGAAATCACCCTTGGACTTAAAAACTAGATATGAAAGTTAGTTTATGTCTCCCATCAAAAGCTTAGAACCACCACTTGATAAAAACACCATAGATTTTAAGTGATCCTCAAGCAAACCTACAAAACAAATTAAGTTTGATTTGGTACCCAATGTGCTTTGGGTCCATCATAGTTAGTTCCTTTCTTCACCCATACATAATGTCCACTAGGAACACTAAAGTTCCTTACATAACAAGCATTGGGTGTGTGACCAATAATACCACAATAAAAACAAGTAGGTTCAAAGTTATTTCTATATCTAGGAACATATGGTTTCTTTTTAGGAAACCTTTTAGGATGATGATGAACCTTTTGTACTTTATTCAATTTGTTGAATTGTTCACTTGTCTTCACAAAGATAGTTTTACTAGTACTTGGTTTAGACTTTGCATATCCAAGACCACTTTTATCATTAGGGAATCTTTGTTGCCTAAGGACACCTTCCAACCCAATTTGTCCTTTTTCATACCTTTCAAGGACTCTCTTTAATTGAACAATTTCAAAAGAAAATGATTCACAATTCTTGCATACAACACTATCTTCTTGAACACTAATCATTTTTTCTTTGTCATCTTTTTCTTCTATTATTTTAACCTTCTCTTCTAAAGATGATATTATTTTCTTTTGAGATGAGATAGTTTTATAGAGAATTTTGCACTCATTTAACAATTCATTTATAGCCTCTTGAACATCATTATCAAAAAGAGAAAATTCATTACTAACCTTATTGTCTTCATCATCAGAATGGTGTGTTGCTACCAATGCAAGATTCGCATGTTCTTCATCTGAAGATGAACTTATTTCATTGTCATCCCATGCTACATATGCTTTCTTTGATTTTTTATCCTTATTTTTCTTGAAGTATTTGTTCTTCTTTTCAAGTTTAGGGCATTCACTTTTGACATGTCCTCTTTCTCCACATTCAAAGCATTTAATCTTCCTTGTTGGTACTTCATCTTTAATGATCTCCTTTTTCTTTTCTTTTCTTAGAAATTTTTCAAACTTTTTGATAAACTCATTATCTTCTTCACTAGTGGATTCATCCTCTTGATTGCTATCATGATGCTTGACTCTTGTCTTCAAGGCAATATCTTTTGAATCTTTCATTTGAATTTCATGCGTTTCAAGTCTTCCGAGTTCTGTTTCATATTCTTGAAGTTTACCGAACAAGGTTGCGGAAGTCATCTTTGATAGATTCTTTTTCTCGGATATCGCCGTTACTTTCGGTTGCCATTCTCTTGTTAAAGATCTGAGCACCTTTAAATTTAGTTCTTCGGTAGGGAGAGTCTTACCGAGTGCCTTCAAATGATTTGTCAAATGAACGAATCGTTTTTGCAATTCGAGAATAGTTTCTCTGGGCTTCATTCTAAATAGTTCGTACTCTTGGCTTAAGGTATTCAATCTTGATCTTTTAACTTCAGCGGTACCTTCATGAGTTTCTACAAGAGTATCCCAAATTTCCTTTGATGTTGTACATGTTGATATTCGGAAGAATTCATCCATACTAAGAGCACCATGAAGAAGACTGATCGCCTTTTTGTCAGCAAGAACTTTCCTTCTATCATCATCGTTCCATGAAACTTTAAGCTTTGTTGATTCAACACCATCGACGATAGTTGTAGGAACAAAGGGACCATTTTGGACTGCTTCCCATACTTCTTCTCCTTTTGCTTCTAAATGAGCCTTCATTTGGATTTTCCAAAAGTCAAAGTATTCACCACAAAATAATGGAGGCTTGTTGTTACTACCACCATCTCTAAAAACTGGATTCTGATTTGCGGAAGCCATTTTGGATCTTTAGGAACAGGTTACCTATAACCTGCTCTGATACCAAATGTAAGTTTAAGAGTGCGCCTAAGAGGGGGGGTGAATTAGGACTTTGAAAATTTATCCGGTTTTATGAGAATGCTTGTACTTATTTTTCTGGTTAAGTGTTTGAAGGTTCTTGAATAGTTCTTTTCTTTTCTTGATAATAGTGATGGAAGCGGTAAAATGCGGAAAAGTAAAGAACACAACGATATATACTGGTTCCCCTCACAATCCGAGAGTACTCCAGTCCCCTTTCAAACACGAAAGAGATTTTACTATTGTTAGATCTTTGTACAAGCCTATACTAAGACTCCTCCTACAATCTTCTAACAAAACCACCAAGAACAATCCTCTTGGATTTCAATAAGTCCTTAAGAGAACACCCTCCCTAAGGATACCTCTTGTTTCCAAAACTATGGACAACAAGGTTACAACTACCAAGAACAATCCTCTTGGATTTACCAACTTGATTATGAGAACAATCCTCTCACTAATCAAAGACTCTTGCTTCCAACAATCCTGGATAGCAAATCAATAATAACAAAATATATTTGAGTAGAAGTTTTGATACAATGAATCAATCACTTGATTGATCTTCCCTTTCAAGTAAACAAATCTTTTAATGTAACACAAGTGTTTATGAATGGTATGAAATGTTTCTTTGCAATATTAAAAGAAAATATATGCAAGAGGTTTCAATGAAATTTGAAGTATATGACACTTGGTGTTTATATGAAGATTTCTTGATGTATAAGATTTGTATGAATTTTTGAATGAAAGAGGTGATTTGATAAATCTGAAATTCTGTGTTTTATAGCCTCTAAAACACCCCTACAAAAGATCATAATCCATGGAAGGTTGCCAATACAAAGGGTGAAGAGGTATGACATAAAAGCTGTTGGAAAAAAAATAATTTTTCAAACTGCGCACAGAGGAACCGGTTCCCAAAATATGGAACCCGGGTTCCCTAACCCAACGTTAAGAAGAATTTCAAATTTTGAACTGGGGAACCGGTTCCCAAAAACTGGAACTCGGTTCCTGACTCTTTTAGCGCAAAAAAAAGTTGGCAGAAGTCTTGGGGAACCGGTTCCTCCAATTTGGAACCCGGTTCCTAAGAATGAAAAACTCAAAAAACTTTATGGAAAGGTTTGAAATGATTCTAGGATGTATGTAAGATTTATAGATGATGTATATATCTTTGAAAACACTTGTTATGCATTAATAGACTTGCTTTGCCATAAATCTTAATACCTTAGATCAACCAAGCTTGAAATCATTGAGAGAATCTTGAATCTTGATTCTTTTTAAAATACTTGATCCATTGCTTATTTGATCTTTTTGCTCATCCTTTATTGATGCATACTTATGATAGTTGTCTTCATCAAAACATAGTGTTGTAGAAGCTTGCCTTCACACTCATTTTATCCATGAGGTTCGAATTTTTGGGGTAGGTTCTCGGAGAGATCAGCCAAGTATCTAGTCCTTCCCTCCACAAAGTCAAGCCTCGTTTTGGACATTTCCGAATACTCAACCCACTCTGAGTGGAGTTACCAATGAGACTCGTAGGCGATTCATGTCCCCCATTGATCTCAAAGTTAACTCCCACACTTAGGGTTTTAACACGACATAATATTCAGCAGTACATATAAAAATATAACAAGCAATAAAATATAAATATATTCACATAAGCGATTAGATATAAACATATCCTAAATAATTAAATATTTTTAGATAAAAATAAATAAATAAACAAAATTTAAAAAAAAATAAACATAAAAATAATTAAAACCCTAAAAAAGGCCCGTTAGCCAAACCCTAAAAAAAAGTTTCCAAACCTAAACTCTGCCAAAACCTAAAACCTATAGGAGCATAGCATTCACCATTTAAGTTGTCCCCAGCAGAGTCGCCAGCTGTAGCAACCTGCCCTAAAATTTAATGTTTTAGAGTCGCCACCTATTCTGAAGGGTGAATAGGAAACCCTACGCAGTATAGAGATCGGGGTAAGATACTATATTCAGGTCGAGGGAAGGTGTTAGGCACCCTCAACCCTTTCCTATGGCTTTGAATCTAAGGTAAAGGTTTGTGGCTAAAATTATTGAAGTTTATAGGTAAGGAAGTGAATAAGGGGAAAATTGAGATTTTAGGGAAGGGGGACTCGCCTTGGTTATCCAAGTGCCTACGTATCTCCTTAGGGAGAATCAGAGTCAACGTAGTTCGGGCACAGGATTGTACGCCTTAGAATTTGAATTGATTGTTTGAAGGTTGTTTGAAGGCTTTTTGAATGGCCTATCGTAGTTTTTGAAATCGTGATTTGAAAGGCATTTTGAATTGCCTGATTGACAAGGATGAAAATCCGTAGTGTCGTGGTTTAGTGTGTTTTAGATGTTTTGGGCGTACAACCTTGATTTTAATTTAGACTATTAATCGCTATGATCAATAGGTTTGATCACCATAATTAACAGATTAATAAAAGCATTGCTAATTATTCTAATCGATTGATTCGATTATCACTGTTAGCAAATTTATGTGTTTTAATTATTTAATTTTATCGTTATCCCTCATAATCAATAGCTTTGATTACAAATAATAACGAATTGATAAAGGAATGCTAATCATCGTAACCAATAGATTTGGTTAAAACCATTTAGCAAATTAAGTTTATTTGAATTATATTGGATTTGATTAATTAAATTAATCGATTATTAACCATCGCGACTAATAGATTTAGTCGGAACGAATAATAAATTGAATCCTAATGTCTCGGCCAAGCGGCCAATGGAATTGGGCAAACCCTAACGCATTGACAACTCTCTAGGGTTTTTATGATTTAATATTAATATTAATTAAACTAATTAAATAAATTAACTCGAAAAATCGAGAAAAATTATCGGGAGAATAGTCGGGGATAATTATAGTCCTAACCCTAATTAAAATAAATTAATGAAATTAAACCTAACTATATAACCTAATACATTAATCTAAACAAATAATAAAATATATAAAAATATTAATATGGAAAACTTGGGTTTGATCCTGTATGGTGCATTGATGAGTGAGCATGGTGGAAACTCAGCCTTTGAGACGCTGGATCTTACTTGATGTGCATCTGGCGGTGGCAAATTGAAGATGTACCGTAGTCAAACATAGAAGCGAAGCGCTGGATTTGTGAAGAAATCATTTGTAAAAATTAAGCTGTCTGAGCCTAGGTTTGAACCCAGGTTTTTGAGGTTACAAGACTTTAACCCTTGCCATTTTTGCTGCGTGTGTAAGCTGTTATAGTTAGTATGCCCACGACTAAAAGCTGCGTCCCAATACCATTTGGTATTCCTCTTTCTAGACCACACAGACCTTTATCTCTTTAGAACACACAGAGACTTTTCCAATCAAACCTATGGTGGTTACTCAAGACAGTGATATGGGTCTACGCGGTAAGTGACAACACGATCCCGAACCTGGATGCCGAAGGCAGACGCGCGCCGCTGGGATCCGCGGTGGTTGTCGATTGAGTTCCCCGACGACGGTTTGAGCGATTGAGGGAAGGTTCTCCGGCGAGTTTGAGAGTGGAGCGAGATCGGATTCCGATCGGAAGGGCGGTTGTCAATGTGCGGCTGGTGCGGATGGATGTATGGAATTCAAATGGTGACCCACATCGGTGGTCCTCGCGGCGGAGCGTGATTCGGAGAGCCTCGGAATTCAGTTTCCTTTTCCTTTTTCTCTTCCCTGTATAAGACAAAACTTGGAACAATAACCGTTAGCATTAAAATATAGAATTTTGTGCTATGGTGTTTTTATCATTGAATTGATTTTTGTTTTAATTCATGGCTTTCTTCTGAATTTTGCTTGTTTGTTGTGGGTGACCTTTCAATGGTGATGGTGGTTTGGAGTTCTTTACAGGTTGTGTCAGGAATCTACAAGGTAGATGTTGTTACGGTAATAGAATGATTGTTATGAGATGGCTTGAGGAAGGTGAAGTTTGGTTGAGGAATATAACAGGTTCTTAGTCAGGGTGATCAACTGGCAATGTTATTTGGTTTGAGGCATGTACAAGACGTGTATGAACACGTGAATGGGTCAAAGTTGGAGGGATGAAAACTGGCTAAAGGTTAATTGTTAGTCGGATGAAGAGATAATGAGTAGAAAATTTGGCCTCCCGTAATGTCTTAAAAATATTTTATTTATATTAGTCAAAACTAGGGTTTTCTATACCTAATGGGCCTATTGCCCAATTAACTTAATAATAAAAAAAACTAAAAGAATCCTAATAATAATAATATTTAAGTTAATACTAATAATAAAATGATAAACCTAATAAATTATAGTCTAATACTAATCCTAATATTAATAGAAATTAATACACAATAATACTCCTAATAATAACACTAATAATCCTAATTGTAATAAATAATAATAGTTAGCCAAACTACAATAATAATAATAAAAAGTAAATGGTAATTTGAATAAGATGAGTAAATATAAAATAAATTATAATGACTAAAAAAAACCCCAAAAAATAAAGTAGATGGGTCAAATGATTGGGCTCAAATACCTTCTGACCTTAACCCTCATCTTAACTCGGGATATTCTATAAGAACGCAGGTTTGACAATAGGAATGTCAAACCCCATGATTCTTAATTTTGATCCTTGATGAATTAAAAGACATGAATTGACTGGGCAAATTTTGGGGTATGACGGAATTATATTAGTATATATATGTTGTTCTACCTATGGTTGAAAATATATCATCGAAAATATATTACAGGTCAAAAATATTACAGGTTGAAAGTATATTACAGGTCGAAAATATTACAGGTCGAGCTGGGAGGCTTAAATTACAGGCTGCACTTTAAAATACCTCATTTAGCAACGACAGCGCTTTTAAAAAGCGCTATTAAAGGGCCACATACGAAAGCGCTTTATTACAATAAGCGCTGCCAAAGATTAAAAAAAATGCATAAAAAATAAAAAAATACGCAACCTACGAAAGCGCTCTTGGAAAAGCGCTCTTATAGGGGGGGCTATCAGAGCGCTTTTCCAGAAAAAGCGCTCTCATAAGGTGGGATTAAGAGCGCTTTTCTGGAAAAAGCGCTCTTATAGGGGGAGCTACCAGAGCGCTTTTTCCAGAAAAGCGCTCTTATAGGGGGGTCTACAAGAGCGCTTTTCTTAAAAAAACGCTCTTATAGGGGTGGTCTACCAGAGCGCTTTCAAAAGCGCTTTTGTTACTTACGCCAGCGCTGGCTTAGACAACGCTTTAAAGCGCTTTTAAAGCCCAAAATAAGCGCTTTAGAAGGGCTTCCGTGTTGTAATGCAAAAACAATGAAGTAAAATCCAATAATAAAAAACGACAAATACGAATAAGAAGCTAAATGCCTACATACTCGATCGGTTGAGAAAACCTCTTATGATTATCTAAATCTTCACATCTATTAGCGATGATCGAAAACCAATCCCAACCAAAGGATTTAATACCACTAAGAATATCTCCAACTATCCAACTCTTATTATAAAAAACAAGATTATTCTGACTCCACCAAATACACCACGAAACCAACAGCAAAAAGAACATGTAGTGGGAAGGTTGAACAAAAAAAGAAACTCTACCACAAACCTGATCAACCAAAGAGTGCTTCGCATCAATAGAGGCGGAAGAAGCGATATCACCACCAAGTCAACTAATCACAGCCTCACAAACATACTTCGTTTTATCACAAGTAAAGAAAAGACGATTTAAATCTTCGTCAAGCAAGGAACAAACTAGACAAAGTAATAAAGTAGCATATGGAATGACACATATCCTAAACAACACATCTTTAGAAGGCAAACTGTTAACAATGAAACATCATCCAAAAAAATTTAATTTATTTGGAACTTTCGCCTTCTACACGCTACTAAGCGTCAGGAACCGATCCACCAATAAAATCACTGAATTCAAACCATACAACCTACAAAATTGTCCTGATTACGCCACCACATAATCGAATCTCCCGCATTCTGAGAGGGAGCCAAGCTCGCCAAGAGCAAAAACAAACCAAGCCAGTTATTATGAAACCCACATGACGAATCTAAATGATTAGACCCAAAGTTCCATGCCCACTAGTTACCAACCCAAAAACCCATATAAGCCACTTTACAGTCCTTCGAAAAACAACCATCAAACAAATTCAGAAGAAGACATTTCAAGGGAGAAGTGTCTATCTAGGAATAATTCCAAAACTCTAATAGAAGACCAGATCTCAACTTGTAGGAAAAACAGCCTGAGAACCAAGATTGACCATTCACCTCGAAATTAAAAACAATACTAACATTTCTCCACCAATATTAATATCAGCTAGAGATGATAGCAAATCCTCTGTATCATCAATACAATAATTTCAAAAAGATTAATTGATTCAATAAATAAGACAGTTTTTTTATTCAGAATAAAAAAAAAGCTCCCTCAAATTTGGTCAAAAGTTGACACATCTAATTTTGAAAGCTAATTAGAAAGACTTATTAAACATAATAATTCAAAATGATAAAATGGGAGTGTTACATAATTGCATACTTTAAAGGTTTTCGTTGCAGGCTTATTGAGAAGTTTCAAAATAGAACTAAAAAAAGATGAGTCCAAGAAGAAATGTAAGTCTCTTGCACTTAAAACTAAGTTATTAAGGCAGAAGAAGAATGTTCTGGTGGATTCTCATCAAAAGGAGACAACCTATTTCTTCTTTATAAAAGAGTCCATCAACTATGGAAGCACAAATGGGTTTAGGTTTGCCAGACTCATTTGTGAGAATGACCCTCCCTCTTAGTTTTTTTTTTAATATATGAAATTTATATAAAAAAAACTTTATAAAACTTTTTTTTGTTATTGTTTTTTTTTTTGAAAGCATATTATTTTCTTTCTTTTAAGAATTAACTTTTTGATTTTTCAATTTTTTTTAAATTTTTTTCCCAATTTTTTAAAATCTTTTACATTTTTTCTCTTAATTTTATTGTTTTACATACCTTTACTTTTTTATTTATTATTCTCCTATTCTTAAGAGAAGAGGTTGAAGAAAATGAAAGATATTGTTGTGTATTGAGAGAGAGGCTTAAGGAGTGTGTGAAGATTTCGCTACGGAAGTTCAATAAATTTCTGTTTTCCAAATATTTGGTACGTAGAATGATTCTAATCATAAAGTCATTTTCATTGTTTAGTATTTTTGTGATAGTATTTGTGCCACGTTTCATATTCTAATTTGTCCAACTGTACCATAAAAGGTAGTAAAATTGAAATGAGAAACAGAAAAAATGCTTTATCTAAATTGATATAAGAAAAATTAATGCTAGCGTGCACAGACATAGTTTCCTCGTTGTCATTGATATGCCACTTTCAAATTAACTGTGATATTTAAAAAAGAAAAAGAGTAATATAAACAGATTTCATTGCTTTACATTTCAAAAATCTACTGTAAAATGATCATTTTTAAACTGGACAATAAACTATAATAAGTTTATAAAGTAGATTAACATTTTTAATAATATATATGTTTTGATAACTGATATACTTTTTATATTTATAACGGAAATTAAATATAATGTAATGTACATCATAGTAATTAAAAGACACTGTTAAAAAAAGATATTGAAATTTATTTTCCACTGTGTATGGCATTTGTTTTGAAATAAAGAGAGTAACTTCTAAACATTTATGTAAAAATAAATTATATTTAAAAAGTTAATATAAACATATAATTTCCTCTTATGTTTTTTTTTGTGCAATCAGAGAGAGAAAGAGTATATGTTAGGGTTAATTTAAATGAAGTTAAAATTACTTTTGAAACTGTAGCATAAGTATTGATTAACTACAATATAAGTTGTAGCATGAGTTGAGCGGTTAATCATCTAGAGGAAAATTTCTAGCAAAGTTCTAACTAATCTCTTAATTTTCCTAGCTAAATCACAATTATAGTATGGAAAATATCAGTCTTAAACTTAAGTTTCCCTATTAAACAACTACAATATCGCCACAACAATATCATAGTAAATATCAAGCTAATAGTTTTACAATTATTTAATTGTTTGCAGATTTGTTCAATTTTTTTATAATTTTTTAAAATTAAAATAATTAGATTAAATTAGGTTAGTTAAAAAATTATTTATTGAATTAGTATTTTCAATTAAGGAAGTCATTATCAAACTAATGTGATGATAATGCCACGAGAAATAAAATAAATACGAAACATTCTCCAAATATAGTCTAGAATTCTCTTACACTTCGTTCATACAAATTTATAGGTCAAATGTGAATAATGATAATAAAAGTAACTAAGAATGTTATAACAATAAGTAGAGATGAGACTTAAAATCTACATTTGTAAAATATTCAATGATTTCAGGTTTCTATGAGCTTCTAGCTCTATATTTTAGATGCAGATTTCAGTCAATTTTATTTCATATTTTTTATTTTGAAAGTAAAGTAAGTAATGAAGTCATTTATAAAAAATTTATAATATTCTTTCATGGCTATTTGCAATGAATTATTTGTAGTAATATAAATGGGATCTATAAGCATCATTCCAATTAGAAAATAGTCCCTCCGTTTTTTTAATATAAGTTGATTTAAAAAAATATATATGGTTTTTTCTTCACCCACCTCCTAACCTTCTTGCTAACCTCTGGTGAATTTATCACAATACCCCTTGTTTCGGAAGTTCATTTCCGAAACTGTACTTTTTTTCTTAAAAAAGGTGCTTTCGGAAATGAACTTCCGAAAACGTGTTTTTTTAAATTTAAAATATTGGTTTCGGAGATGCATCTCCGAAATAAAGTTACATTTTCAGAAAATGTGGTGTTTCGGAAGTTCATCTCCGAACGCACCCCCCTTGGAGAATTCGGAAATGAACCTCCGAAAATATGTCTGGACAGAATAAAATGAAAAACAACAACAATTCGCTTTATTTAATCAGGTGAAGTTTACAACGACAATATTACATAAAATTAAAGTTACATATTGTTGAACACGGGTAGGTGGGGATGAGAGAGTGGTGGGGAGAAAAAAAGGCTTCCAAATTTCAAAAGGTGTACTACTGTGAGTAACAAATGACGGAGGAGGTGTAACCGGGGCCGGAACATATGACGGAGGAGGTGGATGTCCGGAGGAAGAAGAACCGGAGGTACGTCCACCGCGAGATAAAGGAGCCAATCAATGTAAGCTATAATTTATCATTATCATCAGGGGACGTCATTACAAAAAATCAAGAAAAAAATCTTATTATTTTTAATCTTGATTTTTTAGTACCACTAAGAATATCTCCAACTATCCAACTCTTATTTAAAAAACAAGATTATTCTGACTCCACCAAATACACCACGAAACCAACTGCCAAAAGAACATATAGTAGGAAGGTTGAACCAAAAAAGAAACTCTACCACAAACCTGATCAACTAAAGAGTGCTCCGCATTAATAGAGCCGGAAGAAGCGATATCACCACCAAGCCAACTAATCACAGCCTCACAAACATACATCGCTTTATCACAACTAAAGAAAAGATGATTTAAATCTTCGTCAAGCAAGGAACAAACTAGAAAAAGTAATAAAGTAGCATATGGAATGACACATATCCTAAACAACACCTCTTTAGAAGGCAAACTGTTAAAAATGAAACATCATCCAAAAAGCTTTACTTTATTTGGAACTTTCGCCTTCCACACGCTACTAAGCGTCAGGAGCCGTTATTATCCACCAATAAACTCACTGAATTCAAACTATACAACCTACGAAAACCTTTTTTGACCAATAAACCGTCCTGATTACGCCACCACACAACTGAATCCCCCGCATTCTGAGAGGGAGCAAAAACAAACCAAGCCAGTCATTATGAAACCCACATGACGAATCTAAATAATTAGACCCAAAGTTCCATACCCACTAGTCACCTACCCAAAAACAGCTAGAGAACTAAGATTGTCCATTCACCTCGAAATTAAAAACAATCCTAACATTTCTCCACCAGTGTTAATATCAGCTAGAGATGATAGCAAATCCTCTGTATCGTCAATACAATAATTTCAAAAAGAATAAGTGATTCAATAAATAAGACATTTTTTTTATTCAGAATAAAAAAAAGCTCCATCAAATTGGGTCAAAAGTTGACACATCTAATTTTGAAAGCTAATTAGAAAGATATATTAAACATAATAATTCAAAATGATAAAATGGGAGTGTTACATAATTGCATACTTTAAAGGTTTTCGTTGCAGGCTTATTGAGAATTTTCAAAAAATTAGCTTTAATTTCAACTTGTGAAAGTGAAAAAACACATGCTTCAATTTTAAATTAATATTTGGTACATGAGACAAATGGTTCTCAAAGAAAAATAAAGTTACAACCTTTCATTTCCCCATCCCTTTTAGATGTTCCTGAAGGTAAAATTTCTAGCATGTCTGGCAGAGCTCGAACAACACTCTGGTCGTAACGTTTCCCCCACATTCTAGTTAGCGTCTAAGAAAATTATTTTCTGTATAATCAAATGGAGTTATTAGGAAGATATCCCAAGTGAAAAGTGGCAGATACGCCAGTAATGATAAATTGAATTTTATTGATGCAACAAGCGAAATATTATTCTCCATAGAATAAAGAAATGCCTACACTTAAAGGAAAATTGAGAAAAGATAATATTTATATAGGAATATACCTTATCCTCAACAAGTTCATGATATATATTGCATTTACACATTTTGAATACCTGTAAAGAGAAATTTCACTATTGTACTAATTACATTATTGACTTAGGCCCAAATCTTTGTGTCTGACTAACAACAAATAAGGGGTGATAAACTAACTTCTAGAGATTGTTAAACATTGTAAATAATCAAGAATACATTGTTAATATCTATAAATTCAAATACATGGAAAATATACTCCATCTAGATCTTGATGGACTTCATATCCACATTCTTATGTTTTTGTGATACATGTGATACAAAGTAGTATATAAACTTATATGAAAACTCAAAATGATAGTAGAAAATACATAGCAAACTAATTTAAAAAACTTATTACCTCAAACTCACAAAGTTGAACAATTCAGTTATCATGTGGAGAGTGTTGTTCTTTTCATTCACCCAATAGCAATACAAATCAATGGTATTTTTGTGTTTCAGTGGATTTAGGAGGTGAACTTCTAAATACAACTTTTCCAAATTTCTAAACCGGTTTTTTTCATTAACTAATATACCGGTTTGAAAAAAATATTAACAGAAGGACTAATATGGTCCGGTTAAATTTTGTAAGAGATTAAATCGGGTCTTTTTTTGTGAGGGACTAATTTGAGTTGTGTAACTTTTGTGAGGGACCACAATGGATCTTCACTCTATTTTTTAATATACTGTTATTTTTGTCTCACTTTTCTTCTCTCTATCGTTTTGGTTTCTCTCCCTTTCACTGTAGAAACCTTCATACTAATTAGGTTTTCTACGAACTATCGATGTCGCAAAATTGTTGATTGGAGCATATCTGAATTCATCGTTTTCTAACCTCTACACTTTAATTTATGTCTTCCTTTTTTACGTTCTTCATTTTCCGCATCAGGTTCTTGCTTTATACCAAACTGAACTTAGACTGTTGGGAACATAGCCACCGTGTCGGAGACCCTACAGCCACGGTGGTTATCTTTAGTCTCATGGCTAAGTCATCTTCTTCCTTAAAATATTAAGTGATGCTTATAGATTTGAAAAAATCCCAAAATTCTTTTAAAACCCTATTTTTTCTTTCTTTCAAATCCAATTTCTATTAAAACTCTCATTCTATTACAAAGGCTGAAGGATAACAAACTTTATCCTTAACCATTCTCTGCGGGTCAGGTTGATGTGCATAAGGTATATCCTAATGTACGGTGCGTAAGTTTCGTACGAGTAATATTTAAATTGTTCCGAGTAACATTTTAGTTAGAAACGAGTAATAATATCATAATCCATGAATAATATATGCATTATTTATACACATCTATTAATTATGCGTAACTATTAATTGTGAGTAATGAGTACACTATTCTAAGTAATATTTACACAATTCTGAGTAATATCGAATTTTAACTATTTTCAGTAATATATTCATTGTTTTGAGCAATATTTATACTATTTTGAGTAATCCGTATGTTATTTTGAGTTAAAAATATAATACTTTGTGTAATATAAACAATATTTGTGTATTTATACACCGTGCCCAGTCTCTGCTATGTTCTATTGCCTCATCACTAGTACAAAAATTACTTTTTAAATCGGTTAAAACTAACTTTTTAAATCGGTTGATGTTTCGATTTAATACTGGCCGATTTAGAAATTTTTTCATTTTTAAATCGGTTAATATGATTTTAAAATGATTATTTAAATCGGTTTGACACATTTAAAAAGTAATCCAAAAGAATCGCAGTTTTTTAAATCTATATAATCCGATTTAAAATATCAAATTTAAATCGACTCACATGATTTAGTAAGTTATTTTAAATCAATTAATCTGATTTAAAATTACAGTTTTGTTTTTTTTAACTAGTTA
This sequence comes from Vicia villosa, assembly GCF_029867415.1. NCBI lineage: Eukaryota > Viridiplantae > Streptophyta > Magnoliopsida > Fabales > Fabaceae > Vicia > Vicia villosa. Next base: position 166,381 of record NW_026705685.1, read on the forward strand.
TCATTTGTTTTAATTCTTGTTTCGACAATATTGTACAATAAATTATGAATAATACAAAATTTCATCACAACCAAATACTAATCCAATACTTCATACACAATCATTAATACAAACAGTACCATGAAATAATATTTTAAATAAATTCCATCAATTATAAAATATTCAAGAAATGATGTCACAAACAGTACCATAAATAATAAAAACTTTTGTCAAAACTAAACAAACTATGACGCCTACAAAGAAGCGCAAAAACAAATGGCACCGCCCTATGATTGCCATTTTTTAACTAACCATCTTACTTCAAATGGATTTTAAAATAAAATTTGCACAACGTTCTTGAACATTCACAACTTCATCATCATGAAATGGTGTTGAATCTCCAAATATCTGAATAAATATTAAAAAAATATTAGAATATTGTATTAACATTAAAGAAGACAACTGACACATAATTAAAAAAATAAGTTACATACTTGATTCCATGTATTAACAATCCCAGTCACTACAACATTTGTTGTCTCTGGCAACACTTGAAAAACGTTGTCAGAACTCTGAAAATCGTTGCCTAAAAGAATAGGGGACGTTTTCTGGGCGTCTCCTGTGCGAGCGTTGCCTATAGTCTAAGGGGACGTTTTTTCATGTTCTTTGGGCACGCTTTTTAAAAGCGTCGCCTAAATAAAAGGAATAGGGGACGATTATTTGTGACCTTTAAGGCGACGTTTTTTAAGCGTTGCCATATGCAGCTACAGTTAATAATCGTTGCCTTAAATCTGAATCAGAAAGATCGCTTAAAAGTGATTATTTTACAATGTCACCGTAAAATATACAATTTTGCAATTGTTTTCTATAAATAATATAGTTAATGATGTGTGGCTTCAAAAAACATGTCGATTATTATTTAAACAAGATCAAATTTAATCGTACATCCATAAATGTTGTAATATTATAATAAAATCGATTTCAAACATTAATTCAAGATAGTATCCCGTAAACAAAATGTCTAACGTAACATTCACGACTAAAAATAAGACATTTGCTTAAAGGATTTTACATCAGGTTTTAAGATATATGATATGACCATAGTAATACTAAATTTAATACTTTGAAGTATGACCCTAGTAAAATAACAAAAAACATAGTTCAAGTTTAATACTTTCACCTACAAGACAAAAAAAAGACATCATCAAACTCATTCAAGTTAGTCTTCTCGGAATTCATCATCCAGATGGTCCTCTTGAAATTTATCACATATGTCAACCTCCAGAAATTCTCCATCTACATCGTCCTCTTCAAATTCAACATCTATATCATCCTCTTGAGATTCATCATCAAGATCTATGTTGTCCTCTTGAAATTTGTCACCTACAACGTCCTCTTGAAATCCATCATCTACGTCGTCATCCTGAATTTCATCATTTATATCATCCTTTTCAACATCTTCATTGATACTTTGCTGCATAAGAAAATAAAACAAAATACATCAACCATAAATACTAGCCTTATGCGTTAACATACCCTTAAAAATATAGTCGTGAACGCCGGTGATCAAAAGTATCCCTGCTACAGCCATGACTATATTTAAACTTTATTGCTAATACTAGCCTTATGAATTATTTTTGTATGTGACTCAACTGTTTATAAAAACATGATGGCAACAAATATTTACAAGGGCTGAAAGTTTAGAAGTTTTATGGTGTCTGAAAGTTGTTTAATGGTTAAGAAAACTATATAATGGTGTTATATATATATATATATATATATATATATATATATATATATATATATATATATATATATATATATATATATATATATATAACACAATTTCAACTAGTTCATTCAATAATACATATATTCTGAAAATACAATGCATTCAAAAAGCTTGAATTACCTTTTTATGTTCTACCTATCTATACTATAAATCCAACCATTTTGCAACATAAACATTATGAACAATCTTACTCCTAAAGACTTAGAAATTTAATATACAGTGCAAGCAAAGGCGAATGTGTCCTCGTTTAAATGTAAAAGATGATAATAGTATGGCGACAAAGTTGTAGAAATGCTAAATTACAATGCAATTCCCTTAAAAACAAACTGCCATTATATTTTGCCATTACACCAAGCATATTGTTGGAAGCAGGTGATTTTAACAAATGAAAAAGCTATAAGAGAGAAGAGTGAGAATGACACCTTTGTAAGTTCACTTCCAGTTCATAATTAACCTTGCTCCCTTTGCCAATTTCAACCACCTGCAATAGTAAATATCCCCTACATTTTAGAAGTGTAAGTGAATTGTAGTGAGATCTCATTTTACTTCTCTAAGCTATCATAGTGAGATCTCAATTGTACTAAACTCTGTCACCGCCTCAAATAACATGAAACCTGTAAAACAAATAGTTCATAAATTAATTTAAATTCTTAGAAAATAGATAAAAATATTCCCTCTTTAGTATAAACACTGGTTATTAAAATTTGGTGAACCTTAAAAGTGATTGGATGTGTCTCAAATTGGAACATTCCGTTCCATGGTAGATAATTCATTTTTCCTAACCCTAAAAAATTGCAACTTCTTTATTTTTCCATAGAACAGTGATTTGACAGTGATTTGTATTGTATTCCTAAATTCAATGGTGCAAAAGAAGGAGAATGATCAATTAATACCTGGAATTGAAAGAAAAAACGTGGTGCTTGAACATAACGAACCTTGACGGCACTGCTTGAAAGGTAGCGTTCATCGAGTGAGGAAAGGACGCGGATAATGAGATTAGAGTTTAATGAAGTTTATTAAGGGCAAGGGTCCCAATCTCCCCCTCTGTATCTTGCGGCCGCTGCCGCTGTACACCCTTTGTGTTTCTACGAATCTGTTTTTGATTCAGGGTTTTATGTTACCATTTATTTATCTTTTGATATTTATATTATTATTTTTTATTATTATATTATAATTATAATAACTATAATTTATGTATTATTCTCTTTAAAAAAACAAACAAACAAATATGAAGTAGTTAGGTATGTTATTCTCCTTTTATAATTATTAATTTTTTTTTGTTAATTATGTTTATCCTAATGTATATGGTGATTATTATATTGTTTAAAAATCTAAAAACAACCAACAAGATACCACCATGTGATGTCAGCCCGTTATTTCTCTTCTTTCTTATATTTTATTTTATTATTTTGAGTCATACTTAAAATATAAATTTATTATTTTAAGTAAAATTTAATTTTTCAATAAAATAAAATTATTATTTTAAAATTACTTAAAATTGACCCTTTTATCTCTAAGGGACATATAAATATATTGAGAACATTGTAAAAAAAAAAAAGTTTTGTGGGAAGATTGGGCTAAATTTTTATTAACGCATTTTTAGGCAACACTTAATGTAGCCATTTGTTATAAATATTGTTACAATTAGAAAACGTCCCCAGTGCTCTTTAAGGGGACAATTATAGAACGTTGCAAAAAATGTAACATAAGAACGGTGAGAAAGCGTACTCATAAGGAGTTTAGGGGACATTTATAAGTTGTTGTAAAAATATTGTTGGCATCAAGTGTAAAACGTTGCCAGAAATACTTTTTAGGCAACAATTTTCACATGTTGCATAAAAAAGTGTTGCTAGAGACAACAAATGTTGTAGTGTTGATACAATACTCAACATATGTATCATGACATAATAGCCACACTCATAATGGAAAGATTGTCTTTGGCACTACAATACTATAAATTATAGTAAGTAAATAGCATATACAAAAAATATTAATAAACTTTAAATTATTTATGAAATTGTTAACTTACTTTGAAGTTAATGGTCCGTGTTGCCTTTCTCTGTTTTCTCGAACCTTTCAACCTATTATATCCATCTATGGCTCTACGGTAATAAAATATAGTCATTAAGTTTGTCTTCTAAAACATCATAAATTATATGTAAGGAAATAAATTTTACTTACGAATCAACAATAAAAATGATATATTTATCTGGCTTCAACCCCATCGAACATAGGAAGATTATATTGTGTGTTTTTGGCTCAATAATGAGCAATTGCCAATGATGACTACATTCCATGTGAAGTAAAAATTAATTGCCAATTAGCTCAAACGACTTGTAAGACTTACGTAACGTGAAGAGGATTGGAGCTGGAGGATATGGGTGATAATTTGTTATTTATTACATTCATGCGTCATGTTTATTAGACATAGGTAGGACTTCAACCCACTAATGAGTTAAGACTTCGGTGCAGTGACAGTTTATGACTTCGGTCCAATGGCCAGTAGGACTTCGGTCCAATGATAAGTTTTACATTTCAGTAACACACCTTAGAATATATGAATTATTGGTACCACATGCATTGAAGTTGTTACATTTTCATTAAGCGAACAATCCAATTTTTTATACTTCCATAAGAGATTAGAGGCGAAGAATGCAATGGGTCATATTGTACAAATTTTCTACCAATATCCTTTTTTCCGTGACAACAACCTGGTTAAGTTTTATCAAATTGAGGTTCAAAATGACGAAGACCTCCAAAATATGTTTGCTAATCACAAATATTCTGTGTACGAATCCATCGAGATGTATGTTATTGACCCACCCGTCGATGAGCAAGCAGAGTTGGATGTTATAAACGAAGAAGATGAACAGGAAACTGAAGTGAGTGACATGGCCAATGAGGAATCTGAAGATGAGCAGAACATATCGGTGCCTCTAGGTCATGTGTACGAACCTCTTGCACATATTACTAACTTGAACTTACAAGGTGACGAATGTTCATCCGATTTCTTCTTCAACATGACCATACAAAGTGATGAAGTGTTAAAGACCGGAGATAAGTTTCTTTCTAAGGAGGCGTGTCTGAGAACTATTAAAAAATGGAACATGGCACATAATGTTGATTTTAAGGTAGATCGCACAAACCTAGAAAGGTATATAATCAAATGTAAAAACCCTGAGTGTGCATTCAGACTTTGTGCTTCGTATAGGAAGAGAAGTGATGCCAAGGTCATAGGGTCGATTTCACAACAACACACATGTGTCAACTCCAATATGTCCCAAGATCATACGAAGCTTAGTTATGATCTTATCTGTCAGGAGACCTTGCCTCTTATGAAACTCGTGTCCAAGGAAATAGAATATTCCATCGCCTTTTATGGGCTTTCTAACCTTGCATACGAGGGTTTGCATATTGTAAACCGATACTGTAAATTGATGGAACTTGTTTATACGGTAAATACAAAGGAACCGTGTTAATGGTTGTTGCACAAGATGGAAACCACAATATATTTCCAGTAGCATCCGCAATAGTGGAAGGTAAAACTACCGCGGGATGGAGTTTCTTTCTAAGGAATCTCCGAAAATATGTTTCTCCTCAACCTAATCTTTGTTTAATCTCTAATAAGCATGCTTCCATTGAAAGTGCTTAAAACAATTCGGCTAACGGGTGGCAACACCCATCATCAACATATGTATACTATATTCGACTTATTGCCCAGAATTTCATGGGGGAGATTAAGGATAGGCATTTTCGGAAGACGTTTGTCAATGCCGGATATGCGTTAACTCAACCTACATTCAAACATGATCGGATGCGGGAAGCTGGATTGATAACCTTGCCAGGGAGAAATGGACACGAGCTTACACTACAAAAAAGCACATAAAATGTGTCCTGTGAATTCAAGAAAATTATGGCGGTTTGAACCACCAGAATTTACAAATACAACAATTTTAAAAACGCCATAATATGCCTGCCGCAAGGAAAATAAGGACGATTAAAATTTAAACGCAGTGCAAACCGCCGTATTTTATGCAGTTTAAAGCGACGGTTTTTGCTTGTAAGTAGCGACTGTTTCAAACGACGTATAGTTCTTACATGGAACAAATATTTTGATATTTTACGTCAAGTCATAATTCACTAAAAATTGCGTTATTTTAAAATGTCCTAATTTAATAATGATAATTAATATAGGCTTGTATGAACTGCCACAATTTTCAAATTTATTTGAAAAACATCTCTTTGAAATATTCTAAAATAAATATAAATTTTGTCACAATTGAATACCAGAACTAATAGTAAATTAAATTATCTATGATAAATTTACATTCATGTATTCTTGTAAAAAAATTAAAAAACATATATTAAAAGGCCCATAAATTATATATGTATTGTTTAACTTTTTCAAAAATACATAGAAATTTTAAATGTTTGATATATGTATTACAATCTATTTATAAAATATTACCAACAATTTTTGTATCCTTTATCTTAAGCTATTCATAATGGACAAATTTTAGAACATAATAGTGCCATAAAAACATGTCATCTGAATGAATCTGGTGATTTTCTTCAAGTGTATTGCTTGCATCGGATGATCTTCTTATGTCATAAGGTGATAAAGGTTCAGTTAAGCCTACAAAAAACAAAACAATTATTATATGCAGAAGACTATTTGAGTAAAGATAGCATTGGAAAGCTATTATAGTCATATACAAACTTGTTTACTATTTAATCATATTTCTTCTTAATTGTAAATAGTATGTATTCCTACATAAGCAATTCGCAGAAACCTTTCATAAAAATATCTGGTCTCTTGTCAAGTGTATAAAATAGACAATTGTTGCAATTATCACTAGCCAAGAGAACCAAAACGAAATATGTTAGTTCCATATGACTAGCATCAAGACTCGCTTGAGGGACAACTAAATGCATATATTACATGTTCATTACCAACAACAAAAATACCATATGCAACTTACTTATTGTCTCTCAAACAATTATCAACCGACGGAGGTGGCTTGAAGAGCTCTTCTGCTTGAGTGAATTCTGCATTTCAAAGAACAATGCCCATCAAACTCTTGTTGTGCTTCTGCATAAAAGATGGGAATTAGTTTCATGTAACTCCTCTTTCCTTATGTTTTTCACATGTGACAAGAATTTGTTTCTCAAAACGATTTGACTAAAAATGTTTGTAAAATTGTTAACTAACAATTCAAGCAAGTTTCCTAATAAGCAGTTATTTAAATAGAGACAAAATTGACTATACCCAACTGGTGGGCAAGAGAAACACCAAATTGATTCGATACTTCAGAATTCGAGGGCTAAAGTGGCAAGATTTTCATGATGCTCTTCTTTCTAGATGTTTGTGTGAATTCTTATCACGAGAAGTGGCACCCTTGCCATCCCTCAACTCTTTAATGAACGTAACTTGTCGTTTCGTAAGACAAAACTACTCTTCGGACATGTCACTCTCCTTATAGAGTTATGATCTTGTACATATTTTAATACTAAAGACATCCGCGCAAGAATTCAACGAAAACCATCTTCTGCCAGTACATTTGAAACGAATTCATCCTTTGCTTCCTCGCATAGAACTCTGCTAGACACCACCCGTCTTCTACAGTAACCACAGACACCACTTTCGCCAAATTCGAATTCCACATGCCCTATGTCAGCGACCCAGCATCCGCTACTGTCATGAAAGGACGCACGACTAGTACAACTCTGGAAAGGTTTCCGAGAGGGTTTGCTCCTTAACCACCTTCTGAACCAAAAAGACGAAGACTCTGCATTATTAATCCCGCAATCAATCAAATCAGAAAAATAGGCCCCTTTACATCCTTCACATTTGTTGATCAAGATTAATTCGTGCCACCAAATGGAATCCTTATTCGAAATCACCCTCTTGTAATTTACAAACATCTTCGCCTTAGGATTAAAGTATCTATAGTTCAAGAAATTCCTCCATAAAGCATTATCCTCCTTAGTTATATGCCACTTCAATTTCATCAAAAGGGTCGTATTAAAACACTCCACGTACCTAATACCAAGCCCCCTTAGACTTCTCTTTTCACACCTTCATCTAACCTAATGAACATATCTTTTTCCTTCCACTCCCCTCCAAGGAACCTACTTTGAATACTTCTAATCTCTTGAATAACCTTGTACTTATGAATTTAAGAGAGCTTCACTCCTTGATAGCATTGTAAATATGAGAAATATTTAAAGTAGGTTCCTTGATAGTAATAGGCACCTTAAGTACTATTAAAACCAACCAACTACTACTTGTAGAATTGTTGGACTAGGTGTGTATTAAAACTTAGAAGTATGTTGATGTAAAATTATAAAGGAAGTGTAATATTACAGAAAACCATTGTTTGTGCATTTTCTAGAAAATATGCATATTTTTTATAAAATCCCTATTTTTCTTGAACGTGAAGTGATGAAGAAGGATTGTAAATTCTAATTTTTTCAAAAACTATTGATTGGCATTTTTTAGAAAATATAGTTATGGTTTTTGAATGTTTGAAGAAAACTGATGATTTTGATGGGTTGAAAAAAATTATTGATAAAACTGTTTTGTGAGTAAAGATAGGTGTGGGTCCAAGTTTTGTTTTAATAAAATATTTCAAGCTGTGTTCCGCAAAGGAGAAAAAGGAAAGGTAATTAACTCTGTCATGTGATAAGTGGGTCATGGTTTTCTTCTATAGGAAGTCCTTTTTCTTTGATTTGTGTTGAGCTAGAAGAACAAGGGAATAAATTTTGGCACATGATTAGTTGGTTTCTTACAAGAATACCCCTTCTCATTTGCCTATAAATACTATCCTCTTATTCACCCCTTAGTCATTCAAAGCTATCCTCTTAATCACCCCTTAATCATTCAAAGCTATCCTCTTATTCACCCCTTAATCATTTGTTTACAGAAGAAAAAAAAATGAAAAGCGTTTTTGTCATGATGATTCTTGTGTTTTTTTCATTGCTCCCTCAGCTGCTTCTACGATTACCTCCGCAAATGATAATAATTAATTATTATCAAAAATAATAATAATAATAATGTAATATGTGTTCTTATAATGAATTCACATAAATAAACCATTTTATCTATGTCTCTTGTGTTTCTTTAGACTTCCTGTTAATCTTCTCTTTTGTGATTCTTAATGTCTCAATGAGACTACATTATATAATAATTCTAATGGATAGTAAATTTAAAGGCCCAACTATTAATAAGAGCCCACTAAATAACAATACATAAAAATAACAATATAAATTCTAAATTAACTTAAATATTAATAATTCTACTCTCTATCATTACCAACCCCTTCAAAAACAACCTTGTCCTCAAGGTTGTAATAAGATAAACTTCAACAAAAATAAGTAATGTCATCAACCAAAATGAACACCAGTTGCTTCCTCTTGTAATTAAGAGACCACCCACTAAGGTCTAATTGTTAGAAATATGATCTCAACTCTTCATAGCATAAAATTTTTTTTTCCTTTGACTTTCTTCAATGTATATCTCACCAAAAAAATATTTCAAAACCCAAGCTATCATCCATTCCATCTCTCCATGGCTAGTATAATTCATATGTGTATTCCGAAACAACCAAACATGTGAAACATCATCCTTTAGAGTATTCTTATGCTTTGCTAAATCACCATTTGTTCTTGCATCTACTTCAAAATGTATTACTCCAACATGGATCATGTGAAAACAAAAACAGTGTTTGAATATGCTTAGGAGAGATGAAGCAAAAATATTAGTAACACAATATAGAGCCTTTTTCTTCAACAAACCTTTATAATTTCTTTTGAATTCTTTTATGTTTTTGATGCCATCCAAGTCTTGTAGTGTTTCTTGTTCTGTAATAACTCTCTTGGCCTCTAGTTGCTTCTTTAGTAATAGTCTAGTTGCACAAAATATATTGGAAGTTGGAGGGCTTAATTCAAGAACCGGTGTAAAGTTCTGCTTGAAAAATAAAGTCCTACAAAATGAGATAGTGATGAACCAAATTTCATCTATTGCTACTTCAACCACTTGTCCACTCTCCAACTCTTCTGTTTTACTCATTCCATCACTAATAAGAATCCAAATAAATGGCATTGTAGTTTCTTCTAATTCCAAAGTATATTCAATAAGCTGTGAAGAAACTAAGTTGCATAAAATTCCAAGGCAAACACAAACAATTGATTTGGATTTATGCAGATCAAGAAACTTTAAACAATCATGTTCACTTACTGAGGATGTGTTACCTCTTTGAGCCTTATCCAAACCATCTTTGTTGTAGCATGAATCATGACCAACACACCAAATCTTACCATTTCTTCCCTTTTTGCAATCATTGACAAAATCTTTCTCTAACTCCTCAAAACAGTTTATTATTACACCATATGACTTTATTTTAGCTTCTTGCATTTTTAGAGAAAACTCATTTAGTTTCTCCATTGTAGGCCCAACCATCTGTTCTTTGTTGACTTGAATTCTCTCCGGTATTTCAGGAACAGACTCTGTTTCTAAATAGATATTGTCAAAAATCTTTGAAGAATACACATTGAATAAGAAATGGAGACATAAACAAGAAAAAATATGGATTGAAATCCTTATAATTTGATGTTTTTCAGCTATTAGAGAAGTCTAAAGAATGCCCAAATCAGAGGTAATGCAACTTGGTCTTGCTGACAATTTGTCAAATAGTTTATGTGCAGGTTTTTGGAACAAGAAAACCTGTTGTGAACATAAACTTTGTATCACTAAAGTGATTGTCAAAGGCTTCATACTGTTGGAAAAAAATTTCCCATTCATCTTCAGCACTATCTGATTCCAACATAAAATAGATATACCATAACACAAAGTGCTCCATGGTACCCATGACCACCAAAAAGCATAGTCGGATGGCCATTTCAATACCGGGAAGGAAGCCGACACCGACATACTTGAACAACTTGCAGGGTTTTCGTCTCCATGATTCCACATATTTGAGCAAAACCAGTTTGACAACCATGATTCATACGCCAAGACGCAACAACTCCGGTCCGGTGGCTTTGGTGGTGGTGGAGGATTTTTTTTGGCATCCTCGGTGAAGTCCGGCGAAACTATTAAAATTAATCGATCGAGAAGATGACTCTCTGAATGAAATAGTTTTAAAAAAAAGGTGATAGACTTACTGATTGCATCGTGGGATTTCACCATAGTCTTTGAGAAGCCTGAATCCGGAGGTTTCGGTGGAATCGCGAAATTGACTTCATCGTTGGAATGAGATTCCTCCATGAGAGTTGTTACTGATAACAAATTCCCCATTTCTGCACAGGGTGAAAAAGAAGGCACGCGGGTAGTTTTGTTTTTCAGAATGGATGAAAGTTGCAGAGCTTTTTGGTCACTATAAACTTCAAGGAATGGTTTCACGACAAAATCTTCATGAGAGAAAGTGTCTAGATCTGGCTCCATTTCGTCATCTGATTCTGGAAGAAGAGAACACGCCTCGTCAGATTTCAAGGGTTGATTTGTTGGTTCTCCTTGAGATGCTTCATGTTCAAATTTGTCAAAATCATCAACGATTTTTGAGAAATTTTCATCTCCAGTTACACTCTGCTCCATCAAGGATGACAACTCTTGAACCAATTCCTCTTCCTCGTCCAACAGTGGTAAAATTTCTCGCCATTCCGGTTTAAAATGCCATAACAGTGCTGTGGTAAAGGTATCCCAAGTAGATCTGCGATGAATACGTGAACACCATATCCACCATTCGAGAGCAGAACCTCTCAATGCTCCAACTGCTTTCAAAACCTTCCATGATTCGGGTGTTTCATGCTCCTTGAAAAATTTCTCCAAACAAAGGATCCACCAATATGCATCTTCATTCCCGTCAAACAATAATACCGTCATGAATTCAAACGGAAGTGAGATCGAAAATGAAAGCACCAATTGATAGGAAGTTATCCTACCAAGACTATGAAATTAGGGTTGAACAATAAAAAGAGAAAGACATTAAAAATAAACTAAGAAAATAGAGATAAAAAGATAACTTTTGATTTCATTCATTGATTCTTAATGTCTCAATGAGACTACATTATATAATAATTCTAATGGATAGTAAATTTAAAGGCCCAACTATTAATAAGAGCCCACTAAATAACAATACATAAAAATAACAATATAAATTCTAAATTAACTTAAAAATTAATAATTCTACTCTCTATCATTACCAACCCCTTCAAAAACAACCTTGTCCTCAAGGTTGTAATAAGATAAACTTCAACAAAAATAAGTAATGTCATCAACCAAAATGAACACCAGTTGCTTCCTCTTGTAATTAAGAGACCACCCACTAAGGTCTAATTGTTAGAAATATGATCTCAACTCTTCATAGCATAAAATTTTTTTTTCCTTTGACTTTCTTCAATGTATATCTCACCAAAAAAATATTTCAAAACCCAAGCTATCATCCATTCCATCTCTCCATGGCTAGTATAATTAATATGTGTATTCCGAAACAACCAAACATGTGAAACATCATCCTTTAGAGTATTCTTATGCTTTGCTAAATCACCATTTGTTCTTGCATCTACTTCAAAAGGTATTACTCCAACATGGATCATGTGAAAACAAAAACAGTGTTTGAATATGCTTAGGAGAGATGAAGCAAAAATATTAGTAACACAATATAGAGCCTTTTTCTTCAACCAACCTTTATAATTTCTTTTGAATTCTTTTATGTTTTTGATGCCATCCAAGTCTTGTAGTGTTTCATGTTCTGTAATAACTCTCTTGGCCTCTAGTTGCTTCTTTAGTAATAGTCTAGTTGCACATAATATATTGGAAGTTGGAGGACTTAATTCAAGAACCGGTGTAAAGTTCTGCTTGAAAAATAAAGTCCTACAAAATGAGATAGTGATGAACCAAATTTCATCTATTGCTACTTCAACCACTTGCCCACTCTCCAACTCTTCTGTTTTACTCATTCCATCACTAATAAGAATCCAAATAAATGGCATTGTAGTTTCTTCTAATTCCAAAGTATATTCAATAAGCTGTGAAGAAATTAAGTTGCATAAAATTCCAAGGCAAACACAAACAATTAATCTGGATTTATGCAGATCAAGAAACTTTAAACAATCATGTTCACTTACTGAGGATGTGTTACCTCTTTGAGCCTTATCCAAACCATCTTTGTTGTAGCATGAATCATGACCAACACACCAAATCTTACCATTTCTTCCCTTTTTGCAATCATTGACAAAATCTTTCTCTAACTCCTCAAAACAGTTTATTATTACACCATATGACTTTATTTTAGCTTCTTGCATTTTTAGAGAAAACTCATTTAGTTTCTCCATTGTTGGCCCAACCATCTGTTCTTTGTTGAGTTGAATTCTCTCCGGTATTTCAGGAACAGACTCTGTTTCTAAATAGATATTGTCAAAAATCTTTGAAGAATACACATTGAATAAGAAATGGAGACATAAACAAGAAAAAATATGGATTGAAATCCTTATAATTTGATGTTTTTCAGCTATTAGAGAAGTCCAAAGAATGCCCAAATCAGAGGTAATGCAACTTGGTCTTGCTGACAATTTGTCAAATAGTTTATGTGCAGGTTTTTGGAACAAGAAAACCTGTTGTGAACATAAACTTTGTATCACTAAAGTGATTGTCAAAGGCTTCATACTGTTGGAAAAAATTTCCCATTCATCTTCAGCACTATCTGATTCCAACATAAAATAGATATACCATAACACAAAGTGCTCCATGGTACCCATGACCACCAAAAAGCATAGTCGGATGGCCATTTCAATACCGGGAAGGAAGCCGACACCGACATACTTGAACAACTTGCAGGGTTGTCGTCTCCATGATTCCACATATTTGAGCAAAACCAGTTTGACAACCATGATTCATACGCCAAGACGCAACAACTCCGGTCCGGTGGCTTTGGTGGTGGTGGAGGATTTTTTTTGGCATCCTCGGTGAAGTCCGGCAAAACTATTAAAATTAATCGATCGAGAAGATGACTCTCTGAATGAAATAGTTTTAAAAAAAAGGTGATAGACTTACTGATTGCATCGTGGGATTTCACCATAGTCTTTGAGAAGCCTGAATCCGGAGGTTTCGGTGGAATCGCGAAATTGACTTCATCGTTGGAATGAGATTCCTCCATGAGAGTTGTTACTGATAACAAATTCCCCATTTCTGCACAGGGTGAAAAAGAAGGCACGCGGGTAGTTTTGTTTTTCAGAATGGATGAAAGTTGCGGAGCTTTTTGGTCACTATAAGCTTCAAGGAATGGTTTCACGACAAAATCTTCATGAGAGGAAGTGTCTAGATCTGGCTCCATTTCGTCATCTGATTCTGGAAGAAGAGAACACGCCTCGTCAGATTTCAAGGGTTGATTTGTTGGTTCTCCTTGAGATGCTTCATGTTCAAATTTGTCAAAATCATCAACGATTTTTGAGAAATTTGCATCTCCAGTTACACTCTGCTCCATCAAGGATGACAACTCTTGAACCAATTCCTCTTCCTCGTCCAACAGTGGTAAAATTTCTCGCCATTCCGGTTTAAAATGCCATAACAGTGCTGTGGTAAAGGTATCCCAAGTAGATCTGCGATGAATACGTGAACACCATAGCCACCATTCGAGAGCAGAACCTCTCAATGCTCCAACTGCTTTCAAAACCTTCCATGATTCGGGTGTTTCATGCTCCTTGAAAAATTTCTCCAAACAAAGGATCCACCAATATGCATCTTCATTCCCGTCAAACAATAATACCGTCATGAATTCAAACGGAAGTGAGATCGAAAATGAAAGCACCAATTGATAGGAAGTTATCCTACCAAGACTATGAAATTAGGGTTGAACAATAAAAAGAGAAAGACATTAAAAATAAACTAAGAAAATAGAGATAAAAAGATAACTTTTGATTTCATTCATTGATTCTTAATGTCTCAATGAGACTACATTATATAATAATTCTAATGGATAGTAAATTTAAAGGCCCAACTATTAATAAGAGCCCACTAAATAACAATACATAAAAATAACAATATAAATTCTAAATTAACTTAAAAATTAATAATTCTACTCTCTATCATTACCAACCCCTTCAAAAACAACCTTGTCCTCAAGGTTGTAATAAGATAAACTTCAACAAAAATAAGTAATGTCATCAACCAAAATGAACACCAGTTGCTTCCTCTTGTAATTAAGAGACCACCCACTAAGGTCTAATTGTTAGAAATATGATCTCAACTCTTCATAGCATAAAATTTTTTTTTCCTTTGACTTTCTTCAATGTATATCTCACCAAAAAAATATTTCAAAACCCAAGCTATCATCCATTCCATCTCTCCATGGCTAGTATAATTAATATGTGTATTCCGAAACAACCAAACATGTGAAACATCATCCTTTAGAGTATTCTTATGCTTTGCTAAATCACCATTTGTTCTTGCATCTACTTCAAAAGGTATTACTCCAACATGGATCATGTGAAAACAAAAACAGTGTTTGAATATGCTTAGGAGAGATGAAGCAAAAATATTAGTAACACAATATAGAGCCTTTTTCTTCAACCAACCTTTATAATTTCTTTTGAATTCTTTTATGTTTTTGATGCCATCCAAGTCTTGTAGTGTTTCATGTTCTGTAATAACTCTCTTGGCCTCTAGTTGCTTCTTTAGTAATAGTCTAGTTGCACATAATATATTGGAAGTTGGAGGACTTAATTCAAGAACCGGTGTAAAGTTCTGCTTGAAAAATAAAGTCCTACAAAATGAGATAGTGATGAACCAAATTTCATCTATTGCTACTTCAACCACTTGCCCACTCTCCAACTCTTCTGTTTTACTCATTCCATCACTAATAAGAATCCAAATAAATGGCATTGTAGTTTCTTCTAATTCCAAAGTATATTCAATAAGCTGTGAAGAAATTAAGTTGCATAAAATTCCAAGGCAAACACAAACAATTAATCTGGATTTATGCAGATCAAGAAACTTTAAACAATCATGTTCACTTACTGAGGATGTGTTACCTCTTTGAGCCTTATCCAAACCATCTTTGTTGTAGCATGAATCATGACCAACACACCAAATCTTACCATTTCTTCCCTTTTTGCAATCATTGACAAAATCTTTCTCTAACTCCTCAAAACAGTTTATTATTACACCATATGACTTTATTTTAGCTTCTTGCATTTTTAGAGAAAACTCATTTAGTTTCTCCATTGTTGGCCCAACCATCTGTTCTTTGTTGAGTTGAATTCTCTCCGGTATTTCAGGAACAGACTCTGTTTCTAAATAGATATTGTCAAAAATCTTTGAAGAATACACATTGAATAAGAAATGGAGACATAAACAAGAAAAAATATGGATTGAAATCCTTATAATTTGATGTTTTTCAGCTATTAGAGAAGTCCAAAGAATGCCCAAATCAGAGGTAATGCAACTTGGTCTTGCTGACAATTTGTCAAATAGTTTATGTGCAGGTTTTTGGAACAAGAAAACCTGTTGTGAACATAAACTTTGTATCACTAAAGTGATTGTCAAAGGCTTCATACTGTTGGAAAAAATTTCCCATTCATCTTCAGCACTATCTGATTCCAACATAAAATAGATATACCATAACACAAAGTGCTCCATGGTACCCATGACCACCAAAAAGCATAGTCGGATGGCCATTTCAATACCGGGAAGGAAGCCGACACCGACATACTTGAACAACTTGCAGGGTTGTCGTCTCCATGATTCCACATATTTGAGCAAAACCAGTTTGACAACCATGATTCATACGCCAAGACGCAACAACTCCGGTCCGGTGGCTTTGGTGGTGGTGGAGGATTTTTTTTGGCATCCTCGGTGAAGTCCGGCAAAACTATTAAAATTAATCGATCGAGAAGATGACTCTCTGAATGAAATAGTTTTAAAAAAAAGGTGATAGACTTACTGATTGCATCGTGGGATTTCACCATAGTCTTTGAGAAGCCTGAATCCGGAGGTTTCGGTGGAATCGCGAAATTGACTTCATCGTTGGAATGAGATTCCTCCATGAGAGTTGTTACTGATAACAAATTCCCCATTTCTGCACAGGGTGAAAAAGAAGGCACGCGGGTAGTTTTGTTTTTCAGAATGGATGAAAGTTGCGGAGCTTTTTGGTCACTATAAGCTTCAAGGAATGGTTTCACGACAAAATCTTCATGAGAGGAAGTGTCTAGATCTGGCTCCATTTCGTCATCTGATTCTGGAAGAAGAGAACACGCCTCGTCAGATTTCAAGGGTTGATTTGTTGGTTCTCCTTGAGATGCTTCATGTTCAAATTTGTCAAAATCATCAACGATTTTTGAGAAATTTGCATCTCCAGTTACACTCTGCTCCATCAAGGATGACAACTCTTGAACCAATTCCTCTTCCTCGTCCAACAGTGGTAAAATTTCTCGCCATTCCGGTTTAAAATGCCATAACAGTGCTGTGGTAAAGGTATCCCAAGTAGATCTGCGATGAATACGTGAACACCATAGCCACCATTCGAGAGCAGAACCTCTCAATGCTCCAACTGCTTTCAAAACCTTCCATGATTCGGGTGTTTCATGCTCCTTGAAAAATTTCTCCAAACAAAGGATCCACCAATATGCATCTTCATTCCCGTCAAACAATAATACCGTCATGAATTCAAACGGAAGTGAGATCGAAAATGAAAGCACCAATTGATAGGAAGTTATCCTACCAAGACTATGAAATTAGGGTTGAACAATAAAAAGAGAAAGACATTAAAAATAAACTAAGAAAATAGAGATAAAAAGATAACTTTTGATTTCATTCATTGATTCTTAATGTCTCAATGAGACTACATTATATAATAATTCTAATGGATAGTAAATTTAAAGGCCCAACTATTAATAAGAGCCCACTAAATAACAATACATAAAAATAACAATATAAATTCTAAATTAACTTAAAAATTAATAATTCTACTCTCTATCATTACCAACCCCTTCAAAAACAACCTTGTCCTCAAGGTTGTAATAAGATAAACTTCAACAAAAATAAGTAATGTCATCAACCAAAATGAACACCAGTTGCTTCCTCTTGTAATTAAGAGACCACCCACTAAGGTCTAATTGTTAGAAATATGATCTCAACTCTTCATAGCATAAAATTTTTTTTTCCTTTGACTTTCTTCAATGTATATCTCACCAAAAAAATATTTCAAAACCCAAGCTATCATCCATTCCATCTCTCCATGGCTAGTATAATTAATATGTGTATTCCGAAACAACCAAACATGTGAAACATCATCCTTTAGAGTATTCTTATGCTTTGCTAAATCACCATTTGTTCTTGCATCTACTTCAAAAGGTATTACTCCAACATGGATCATGTGAAAACAAAAACAGTGTTTGAATATGCTTAGGAGAGATGAAGCAAAAATATTAGTAACACAATATAGAGCCTTTTTCTTCAACCAACCTTTATAATTTCTTTTGAATTCTTTTATGTTTTTGATGCCATCCAAGTCTTGTAGTGTTTCATGTTCTGTAATAACTCTCTTGGCCTCTAGTTGCTTCTTTAGTAATAGTCTAGTTGCACATAATATATTGGAAGTTGGAGGACTTAATTCAAGAACCGGTGTAAAGTTCTGCTTGAAAAATAAAGTCCTACAAAATGAGATAGTGATGAACCAAATTTCATCTATTGCTACTTCAACCACTTGCCCACTCTCCAACTCTTCTGTTTTACTCATTCCATCACTAATAAGAATCCAAATAAATGGCATTGTAGTTTCTTCTAATTCCAAAGTATATTCAATAAGCTGTGAAGAAATTAAGTTGCATAAAATTCCAAGGCAAACACAAACAATTAATCTGGATTTATGCAGATCAAGAAACTTTAAACAATCATGTTCACTTACTGAGGATGTGTTACCTCTTTGAGCCTTATCCAAACCATCTTTGTTGTAGCATGAATCATGACCAACACACCAAATCTTACCATTTCTTCCCTTTTTGCAATCATTGACAAAATCTTTCTCTAACTCCTCAAAACAGTTTATTATTACACCATATGACTTTATTTTAGCTTCTTGCATTTTTAGAGAAAACTCATTTAGTTTCTCCATTGTTGGCCCAACCATCTGTTCTTTGTTGAGTTGAATTCTCTCCGGTATTTCAGGAACAGACTCTGTTTCTAAATAGATATTGTCAAAAATCTTTGAAGAATACACATTGAATAAGAAATGGAGACATAAACAAGAAAAAATATGGATTGAAATCCTTATAATTTGATGTTTTTCAGCTATTAGAGAAGTCCAAAGAATGCCCAAATCAGAGGTAATGCAACTTGGCCTTGCTGACAATTTGTCAAATAGTTTATGTGCAGGTTTTTGGAACAAGAAAACCTGTTGTGAACATAAACTTTGTATCACTAAAGTGATTGTCAAAGGCTTCATACTGTTGGAAAAAAATTTCCCATTCATCTTCAGCACTATCTGATTCCAACATAAAATAGATATACCATAACACAAAGTGCTCCATGGTACCCATGACCACCAAAAAGCATAGTCGGATGGCCATTTCAATACCGGGAAGGAAGCCGACACCGACATACTTGAACAACTTGCAGGGTTTTCGTCTCCATGATTCCACATATTTGAGCAAAACCAGTTTGACAACCATGATTCATACGCCAAGACGCAACAACTCCGGTCCGGTGGCTTTGGTGGTGGTGGAGGATTTTTTTTGGCATCCTCGGTGAAGTCCGGCGAAACTATTAAAATTAATCGATCGAGAAGATGACTCTCTGAATGAAATAGTTTTAAAAAAAAGGTGATAGACTTACTGATTGCATCGTGGGATTTCACCATAGTCTTTGAGAAGCCTGAATCCGGAGGTTTCGGTGGAATCGCGAAATTGACTTCATCGTTGGAATGAGATTCCTCCATGAGAGTTGTTACTGATAACAAATTCCCCATTTCTGCACAGGGTGAAAAAGAAGGCACGCGGGTAGTTTTGTTTTTCAGAATGGATGAAAGTTGCAGAGCTTTTTGGTCACTATAAACTTCAAGGAATGGTTTCACGACAAAATCTTCATGAGAGAAAGTGTCTAGATCTGGCTCCATTTCGTCATCTGATTCTGGAAGAAGAGAACACGCCTCGTCAGATTTCAAGGGTTGATTTGTTGGTTCTCCTTGAGATGCTTCATGTTCAAATTTGTCAAAATCATCAACGATTTTTGAGAAATTTTCATCTCCAGTTACACTCTGCTCCATCAAGGATGACAACTCTTGAACCAATTCCTCTTCCTCGTCCAACAGTGGTAAAATTTCTCGCCATTCCGGTTTAAAATGCCATAACAGTGCTGTGGTAAAGGTATCCCAAGTAGATCTGCGATGAATACGTGAACACCATATCCACCATTCGAGAGCAGAACCTCTCAATGCTCCAACTGCTTTCAAAACCTTCCATGATTCGGGTGTTTCATGCTCCTTGAAAAATTTCTCCAAACAAAGGATCCACCAATATGCATCTTCATTCCCGTCAAACAATAATACCGTCATGAATTCAAACGGAAGTGAGATCGAAAATGAAAGCACCAATTGATAGGAAGTTATCCTACCAAGACTATGAAATTAGGGTTGAACAATAAAAAGAGAAAGACATTAAAAATAAACTAAGAAAATAGAGATAAAAAGATAACTTTTGATTTCATTCATTGATTCTTAATGTCTCAATGAGACTACATTATATAATAATTCTAATGGATAGTAAATTTAAAGGCCCAACTATTAATAAGAGCCCACTAAATAACAATACATAAAAATAACAATATAAATTCTAAATTAACTTAAAAATTAATAATTCTACTCTCTATCATTACCAACCCCTTCAAAAACAACCTTGTCCTCAAGGTTGTAATAAGATAAACTTCAACAAAAATAAGTAATGTCATCAACCAAAATGAACACCAGTTGCTTCCTCTTGTAATTAAGAGACCACCCACTAAGGTCTAATTGTTAGAAATATGATCTCAACTCTTCATAGCATAAAATTTTTTTTTCCTTTGACTTTCTTCAATGTATATCTCACCAAAAAAATATTTCAAAACCCAAGCTATCATCCATTCCATCTCTCCATGGCTAGTATAATTAATATGTGTATTCCGAAACAACCAAACATGTGAAACATCATCCTTTAGAGTATTCTTATGCTTTGCTAAATCACCATTTGTTCTTGCATCTACTTCAAAAGGTATTACTCCAACATGGATCATGTGAAAACAAAAACAGTGTTTGAATATGCTTAGGAGAGATGAAGCAAAAATATTAGTAACACAATATAGAGCCTTTTTCTTCAACCAACCTTTATAATTTCTTTTGAATTCTTTTATGTTTTTGATGCCATCCAAGTCTTGTAGTGTTTCATGTTCTGTAATAACTCTCTTGGCCTCTAGTTGCTTCTTTAGTAATAGTCTAGTTGCACATAATATATTGGAAGTTGGAGGACTTAATTCAAGAACCGGTGTAAAGTTCTGCTTGAAAAATAAAGTCCTACAAAATGAGATAGTGATGAACCAAATTTCATCTATTGCTACTTCAACCACTTGCCCACTCTCCAACTCTTCTGTTTTACTCATTCCATCACTAATAAGAATCCAAATAAATGGCATTGTAGTTTCTTCTAATTCCAAAGTATATTCAATAAGCTGTGAAGAAATTAAGTTGCATAAAATTCCAAGGCAAACACAAACAATTAATCTGGATTTATGCAGATCAAGAAACTTTAAACAATCATGTTCACTTACTGAGGATGTGTTACCTCTTTGAGCCTTATCCAAACCATCTTTGTTGTAGCATGAATCATGACCAACACACCAAATCTTACCATTTCTTCCCTTTTTGCAATCATTGACAAAATCTTTCTCTAACTCCTCAAAACAGTTTATTATTACACCATATGACTTTATTTTAGCTTCTTGCATTTTTAGAGAAAACTCATTTAGTTTCTCCATTGTTGGCCCAACCATCTGTTCTTTGTTGAGTTGAATTCTCTCCGGTATTTCAGGAACAGACTCTGTTTCTAAATAGATATTGTCAAAAATCTTTGAAGAATACACATTGAATAAGAAATGGAGACATAAACAAGAAAAAATATGGATTGAAATCCTTATAATTTGATGTTTTTCAGCTATTAGAGAAGTCCAAAGAATGCCCAAATCAGAGGTAATGCAACTTGGTCTTGCTGACAATTTGTCAAATAGTTTATGTGCAGGTTTTTGGAACAAGAAAACCTGTTGTGAACATAAACTTTGTATCACTAAAGTGATTGTCAAAGGCTTCATACTGTTGGAAAAAATTTCCCATTCATCTTCAGCACTATCTGATTCCAACATAAAATAGATATACCATAACACAAAGTGCTCCATGGTACCCATGACCACCAAAAAGCATAGTCGGATGGCCATTTCAATACCGGGAAGGAAGCCGACACCGACATACTTGAACAACTTGCAGGGTTGTCGTCTCCATGATTCCACATATTTGAGCAAAACCAGTTTGACAACCATGATTCATACGCCAAGACGCAACAACTCCGGTCCGGTGGCTTTGGTGGTGGTGGAGGATTTTTTTTGGCATCCTCGGTGAAGTCCGGCAAAACTATTAAAATTAATCGATCGAGAAGATGACTCTCTGAATGAAATAGTTTTAAAAAAAAGGTGATAGACTTACTGATTGCATCGTGGGATTTCACCATAGTCTTTGAGAAGCCTGAATCCGGAGGTTTCGGTGGAATCGCGAAATTGACTTCATCGTTGGAATGAGATTCCTCCATGAGAGTTGTTACTGATAACAAATTCCCCATTTCTGCACAGGGTGAAAAAGAAGGCACGCGGGTAGTTTTGTTTTTCAGAATGGATGAAAGTTGCGGAGCTTTTTGGTCACTATAAGCTTCAAGGAATGGTTTCACGACAAAATCTTCATGAGAGGAAGTGTCTAGATCTGGCTCCATTTCGTCATCTGATTCTGGAAGAAGAGAACACGCCTCGTCAGATTTCAAGGGTTGATTTGTTGGTTCTCCTTGAGATGCTTCATGTTCAAATTTGTCAAAATCATCAACGATTTTTGAGAAATTTGCATCTCCAGTTACACTCTGCTCCATCAAGGATGACAACTCTTGAACCAATTCCTCTTCCTCGTCCAACAGTGGTAAAATTTCTCGCCATTCCGGTTTAAAATGCCATAACAGTGCTGTGGTAAAGGTATCCCAAGTAGATCTGCGATGAATACGTGAACACCATAGCCACCATTCGAGAGCAGAACCTCTCAATGCTCCAACTGCTTTCAAAACCTTCCATGATTCGGGTGTTTCATGCTCCTTGAAAAATTTCTCCAAACAAAGGATCCACCAATATGCATCTTCATTCCCGTCAAACAATAATACCGTCATGAATTCAAACGGAAGTGAGATCGAAAATGAAAGCACCAATTGATAGGAAGTTATCCTACCAAGACTATGAAATTAGGGTTGAACAATAAAAAGAGAAAGACATTAAAAATAAACTAAGAAAATAGAGATAAAAAGATAACTTTTGATTTCATTCATTGATTCTTAATGTCTCAATGAGACTACATTATATAATAATTCTAATGGATAGTAAATTTAAAGGCCCAACTATTAATAAGAGCCCACTAAATAACAATACATAAAAATAACAATATAAATTCTAAATTAACTTAAATATTAATAATTCTACTCTCTATCATTACCAACCCCTTCAAAAACAACCTTGTCCTCAAGGTTGTAATAAGATAAACTTCAACAAAAATAAGTAATGTCATCAACCAAAATGAACACCAGTTGCTTCCTCTTGTAATTAAGAGACCACCCACTAAGGTCTAATTGTTAGAAATATGATCTCAACTCTTCATAGCATAAAATTTTTTTTTCCTTTGACTTTCTTCAATGTATATCTCACCAAAAAAATATTTCAAAACCCAAGCTATCATCCATTCCATCTCTCCATGGCTAGTATAATTCATATGTGTATTCCGAAACAACCAAACATGTGAAACATCATCCTTTAGAGTATTCTTATGCTTTGCTAAATCACCATTTGTTCTTGCATCTACTTCAAAAGGTATTACTCCAACATGGATCATGTGAAAACAAAAACAGTGTTTGAATATGCTTAGGAGAGATGAAGCAAAAATATTAGTAACACAATATAGAGCCTTTTTCTTCAACAAACCTTTATAATTTCTTTTGAATTCTTTTATGTTTTTGATGCCATCCAAGTCTTGTAGTGTTTCTTGTTCTGTAATAACTCTCTTGGCCTCTAGTTGCTTCTTTAGTAATAGTCTAGTTGCACAAAATATATTGGAAGTTGGAGGGCTTAATTCAAGAACCGGTGTAAAGTTCTGCTTGAAAAATAAAGTCCTACAAAATGAGATAGTGATGAACCAAATTTCATCTATTGCTACTTCAACCACTTGTCCACTCTCCAACTCTTCTGTTTTACTCATTCCATCACTAATAAGAATCCAAATAAATGGCATTGTAGTTTCTTCTAATTCCAAAGTATATTCAATAAGCTGTGAAGAAACTAAGTTGCATAAAATTCCAAGGCAAACACAAACAATTGATTTGGATTTATGCAGATCAAGAAACTTTAAACAATCATGTTCACTTACTGAGGATGTGTTACCTCTTTGAGCCTTATCCAAACCATCTTTGTTGTAGCATGAATCATGACCAACACACCAAATCTTACCATTTCTTCCCTTTTTGCAATCATTGACAAAATCTTTCTCTAACTCCTCAAAACAGTTTATTATTACACCATATGACTTTATTTTAGCTTCTTGCATTTTTAGAGAAAACTCATTTAGTTTCTCCATTGTTGGCCCAACCATCTGTTCTTTGTTGACTTGAATTCTCTCCGGTATTTCAGGAACAGACTCTGTTTCTAAATAGATATTGTCAAAAATCTTTGAAGAATACACATTGAATAAGAAATGGAGACATAAACAAGAAAAAATATGGATTGAAATCCTTATAATTTGATGTTTTTCAGCTATTAGAGAAGTCCAAAGAATGCCCAAATCAGAGGTAATGCAACTTGGTCTTGCTGACAATTTGTCAAATAGTTTATGTGCAGGTTTTTGGAACAAGAAAACCTGTTGTGAACATAAACTTTGTATCACTAAAGTGATTGTCAAAGGCTTCATACTGTTGGAAAAAAATTTCCCATTCATCTTCAGCACTATCTGATTCCAACATAAAATAGATATACCATAACACAAAGTGCTCCATGGTACCCATGACCACCAAAAAGCATAGTAGGATGGCCATTTCAATACCGGGAAGGAAGCCGACACCGACATACTTGAACAACTTGCAGGGTTGTCGTCTCCATGATTCCACATATTTGAGCAAAACCAGTTTGACAACCATGATTCATACGCCAAGACGCAACAACTCCGATCCGGTGGCTTTGGTGGTGGTGGAGGATTTTTTTTGGCATCCTCGGTGAAGTCCGGCGAAACTATTAAAATTAAACGATCGAGAAGATGACTCTCTGAATGAAATAGTTTTAAAAAAAAGGTGATAGACTTACTGATTGCATCGTGGGATTTCACCATAGTCTTTGAGAAGCCTGAATCCGGAGGTTTCGGTGGAATCGCGAAATTGACTTCATCGTTGGAATGAGATTCCTCCATGAGAGTTGTTACTGATAACAAATTCCCCATTTCTGCACAGGGTGAAAAAGAAGGCACGCGGGTAGTTTTGTTTTTCAGAATGGATGAAAGTTGTAGAGCTTTTTGGTCACTATAAACTTCAAGGAATGGTTTCACGACAAAATCTTCATGAGAGGAAGTGTCTAGATCTGGCTCCATTTCGTCATCTGATTCTGGAAGAAGAGAACATGCCTCGTCAGATTTCAAGGGTTGATTTGTTGGTTCTCCTTGAGATGCTTCATGTTCAAATTTGTCAAAATCATCAACGATTTTTGAGAAATTTGCATCTCCAGTTACACTCTGCTCCATCAAGGATGACAACTCTTGAACCAATTCCTCTTCCTCGTCCAACAGTGATAAAATTTCTCGCTATTCCGGTTTAAAATGCCATAACAGTGCTGTGGTAAAGGTATCCCAAGTAGATCTGCGATGAATACGTGAACACCATATCCACCATTCGAGAGCAGAACCTCTCAATGCTCCAACTGCTTTCAAAACCTTCCATGATTCGGGTGTTTCATGCTCCTTGAAAAATTTCTCCAAACAAAGGATCCACCAATATGCATCTTCATTCCCGTCAAACAATAATACCGTCATGAATTCAAACGGAAGTGAGATCGAAAATGAAAGCACCAATTGATAGGAAGTTATCCTACCAAGACTATGAAATTAGGGTTGAACAATAAAAAGAGAAAGACATTAAAAATAAACTAAGAAAATAGAGATAAAAAGATAACTTTTGATTTCATTCATTGATTCTTAATGTCTCAATGAGACTACATTATATAATAATTCTAATGGATAGTAAATTTAAAGGCCCAACTATTAATAAGAGCCCACTAAATAACAATACATAAAAATAACAATATAAATTCTAAATTAACTTAAATATTAATAATTCTACTCTCTATCATTACCAACCCCTTCAAAAACAACCTTTGTTAGAACAAGATTTGTTCTTATCAATTATCTTAGTTTTGATGATAACAATAATATGAATTTTGCTTAAGATAATATGGTACTCTAATCCAATGCAATTTCCCTTTCAGGAAATATATAAAGAGTACGCATAATTCAGCGCTCAGAAGTTGTGTCTCAAATGGTTCAGCATGCAACATCAGAACATGGTCTGGCAAGACATCAGAAGATGGTCGAAGCAGAATCAGAACATGGGTCTATGGAAGCATCAGAAGAACATGAGATCAGAAGCACTGAAGATCAGAAGATGGTATCACGCAACAGAAGCACTTCAAGATCAGAAGATCAGAAGATGCTATGCACCAAGCTGTTTGACTCTGATGATATTCAAACGTCGTATTCATAAACATCAGATCAGAAGGAAGTACACGTGGCAGACTACGCTGACTGACAAAAGGAACGTTAAAGCTACTAAAGGCAACGTCAGTAGACACAGCGTGAACAAGGCTCGAGGTAGTTGACAAAAGCGTATAACATTAAATGCAATGCTGTACGGAACACGCAAAGCATTAAATGCACTCAACGGTCATCTTCTCAACGCCTATAAATATGAAGTTCTGATGAGAAGCAAGGTTACCAATTCTTAACAACTCTGAACGAAAATAAACTTGCTGAAACGCTATTCAATCAAAGCTCAGAATCTTCATCAACTCACTACTTTGCTGTTGTAATATCTTAGTGAGATTAAGCTTAAACTGTAAGAGAAATATCACAGTTGTGATTATAGCTTTTAAGAAGCATTTTGTAAACTCTTGAATAGATTACATTAAGTTGTAAGGAACTAGAGTGATCGTGTGATCAGTATACTCTAGGAAGTCTTGGCAGTTGGCTGAGCAGTTTGTAACTAGAGTGATCAGGTTGATCAGTATACTCTAGAGGAAGTCTTAGGAGTGAACTAAGCCTAGAGTGATCGTGTTGATCAGTAGACTCTAGAAAAGTCTTAGAGGGTATCTAAGCAGTTGTTCCTGGAGTGATCAAGTTGTGATCAGAAGACTCTGGAAGACTTAGTTGCGGACTAAGTGGAGAACCATTGTAATCCGTGCGATTAGTGGATTAAATCCTCAGTTGAGGTAAATCATCTCTGCGGGGGTGGACTGGAGTAGCTTCGTTAACAGCGAACCAGGATAAAAATAATTGTGCAATTTATTTTTATCGTCCAAGATTTAAAGTCACACTTATTCAATCCCCCCCTTTCTAAGTGTTTTTCTATCCTTCAATTGGCATCAGAGCGCCGGTTCTAAGGTGCAAGCACTTAACCGTGTTTAGAAAAGATTCAGGAAGAGAAAAACGCTTCATTTAAAAGATGGTTGATGAAAGTGAAAAGACTACATCTACATCTGGCTCTGCTGAGCAATACAACGGTAACAATGGTTATACTAGACCGCCGGTATTTGATGGTGAAAACTTTGAATACTGGAAAGATAAACTGGAAAGTTACTTTCTGGGTCTAGATGGTGATCTATGGGATCTTCTGATGGATGGTTACAAACATCCAGTAAATGCCAGTGGCGCAAAGCTGTCAAGGCAAGAAATGAATGATGATCAAAAGAAGCTTTTCAGGAATCATCATAAATGCAGAACTGTTTTGCTGAATGCTATTTCTCATGCTGAGTATGAGAAGATATCTAACAGGGAAACAGCCTATGACATATATGAGTCCTTGAAAATGACTCATGAGGGAAATGCTCAAGTCAAGGAGACAAAAGCTCTTGCCTTAATCCAGAAGTATGAAGCCTTCAAGATGGAGGATGATGAAGACATTGAAAAGATGTTTTCAAGATTTCAAACTCTTACTGCTGGATTGAGAGTTCTTGACAAGGGATACACCAAGGCTGATCACGTAAAGAAGATCATCAGAAGCTTACCCAGAAGATGGGGTCCTATGGTGACTGCATTCAAGATTGCAAAGAATCTGAATGAAGTTTCTCTGGAAGAGCTGATCAGTGCCTTGAGAAGCCATGAGATTGAGCTGGATGCAAATGAGCCTCAAAAGAAAGGTAAATCTATTGCATTAAAATCTAATATCAAGAAATGCACTAACGCTTTTCAGGCCAAAGAAGAAGATCCTGAAGAATCAGAATCTGAAGAAGAAGATGAACTGTCCATGATTTCCAGAAGGCTAAATCAACTCTGGAAGACCAAGCAAAGGAAGTTCAGAGGCTTCAGAAGTTCAAGGAAATTTGAACGTGGAGAATCTTCTGATGAAAGAAGATTTGACAAGAAGAAGGTCATGTGCTATGAATGCAATGAGCCTGGACACTACAAGAATGAATGTCCAAATCTTCAGAAGGAAAGTCCCAAGAAAAAGCTTCATAAGAAGAAAGGTCTTATGGCAACCTGGGATGAGTCAGAAGATGATTCAGAAGATGAGCAGGCCAACTGTGCGCTGATGGCGACTGAAGATGACGGATCAGAATCTACATCAGAATCAGATTCTGAAGAGGTATTTTCTGAACTTACTAGAGATGAGTTAGTTTCCGGTCTAACTGAACTTCTGGAACTCAAGTCTCAGATCAGTCTCAAATACAAAAAGCTGAAAAAGCAATTTGAATTTGAAACAAAGAAGCTTGAGTTGGAGAATTCTGAATTAAAAGAAAAACTTTTAAAATTATCCAATAATGTTGGATCTCCTTCTAATTCAGAAAAATCCACTCCTAGTCTAAACCATATTCTGAAAGAATATGATTTAAGCTTCAGAAAGTTCTTATCTAGAAGTATTGGCAGAAGTCAGCTAGCTTCTATGATATATGCCGTATCTGGAAACAAAAGAGTTGGCATTGGTTATGAGGGTGAAACCCCATACAAACTTGAACCTGTTGATGAAATGAAACTCACATACAAGCCATTGTATGATCAGTTCAAGTATGGCCACTCTCATGATATTAGGCACACTTCACATGCACAAAGTTTTCACATAACACACACCAAGAAGCATGTGACACAACCTAGGAAATATCATGAAACTCATATTAAAAATTATCATGCTGTTCCTCCTACTGCTTATAATGTAAAACCCAAGTTCAATCAGAACTTGAGAAAATCTAACAAGAAAGGACCCAAGAAGATGTGGGTACCAAAGAAAAAGATTATTTCTTTTGCAGATTCTCTTGATAACAAAGAAGACAACATTCAACATGACTTGACACCTGGATTCAAGTTGGTCTCAACACTTGAAGGGAAGAAAGATTGTCTTTCAAGTTCTGGTTCTTAAATCTGTTGAAGAAACTATGTTTGTAGGAATTCAGAAAAGAAAGTTTATTAGTCTTGGAACCATCTGTTTTTGTTTGTCTCTAAAGCATTGATGTTTCATTCTTGATTATTTTGAATGCTCTAAATGCTACAGAATATACAACATTGAAACATTGATTGTGGACAAATCAATAAACATCTGTTTTGATGATAAACTTGTTTCTGATGAAACAAAGAGCTTAAGAATTTCTGCAGATACAGTTTTGTCTTATCAGAAGCTGCAGAACAAAGAAGTAAACCTCCAGAAGCTGTGTACATCAGAAGTAATGGATCAGAAGATCATTCAGACTTATATCAGCACACTTCAGAAGGAGTATTTCCAGAAGAGAAACCTGATCAACTCAGAAGCAGTGATCAGAATCTGAAGGCGTAAAATCTCTCTGATATCTACAGCTGTCATCTATTATCTGATGATGAAGACGTATCTGTACGGTTAGTACAAAGCGTGCAGTTGAAAAGACGCCGACCTAGGTAACTGTATTAAATCATTTCATTTACTGTATTCTCTCTCCTAATGTCATTTCTCATTAAATGCATAATGATTTCTTTTTAAATCTTTTAAATAACCCGCTTCATCTTCATTCCCACTTTTTCTCTCTTTCTCTCTCTTTTGTGCATTCACCTTGTTGCATCTCTCTTCAAACCCTAGTTCTTGATTTGATCTCAAAGCATTATCATAATGAATCCATCTTCTCGTTCATCAATCTCTAAAGATAGTATCACTTCCACACAGAACCGTTTAAGCAAAAATGATGCTCCGTTGAAAACATGCTTAATTCCCACGAAAGAACTGGAAGTTCTATGTGAATCGGATGTGGACGTCAACAACCTTAAGGCAAATGGCTTTCAGTGTGATGCAAGAATCTTTGAGCAAGGATGGTCTAAATATCTTGATAGATTGGTTGGTCCAATTTATCCTGAACTTGTAAAGGAGTTTTGGGTACATGCAACAGTTACCCCAACTGCCATCATCTCATTCGTGCTAGGGCATGAAGTGACTATCACTGAGAAACTCATCAGAAAGCTGTACAATCTTGATGATAAAGAAGGTTGGTCTGAGTTTCAACCCCATACTGTTGACTGGACTTTAGTTGAAAAACAAATCTCTACGGTTGTTGGAACTGACTCTGCTTTTACGGGCAACTTAAAGCCTTTTTATAAAGTATGGGCTGAGATTATTCTGGGTTCTCTTCACCATAGAAAAAAGATGCGCTGCTCCTCCTACATCAGTCCGACTCACAAGTATACTCTTTTCTGCATTGGCAAAAAGATAGAGATCAACATCTCCCATATTCTATTTGAGAATCTGAAAACCTCTATCTTTGAGTCAAGAGAAGATGAAAGGGCGAAGTACCCTCATATTCCAAGAACAACCATTCCTTTCGGAAGGATGATTTCAGACATTCTGATTGAAAGCAAAGTGGTGGACTCCATCAGAAATCGTAATGCCTCGCATTTTCTTGGAGTAACTCAAGGTCCCATCTTCAATGGTGTCGATCTGTTCGGACTGGAAGTCATTAAGAATGTACCTGTTATGTGCACAAGCTTTCCTGACATTCTGTCTAGAAGAATTGCTGTTAAAGGGTTCATCTCTCTGTTTCATAAAGAACTTGATCAAGTTGTCAAGTTTTACTTGGAAGATTGCGTGAGGAAGCAATCAGATGTTGATCCTGCTTGGATCCGTGGCAGAGTACTTCCGTCTAAAGAGGATATTCTGAAGAAGGATAAGAAGGAACGACAGGCGAGGTTAAAAAGAAAGGCTGAAGAAGATGAGGCTGAAAGAGCCAAGAAGTTAAGGGTCACCTATGATCCTGACAAGGTGGGATCTTCTAAATACAGAAATAAGAGGATCAGAGACTCCCTACACAGAACCAGATCTTCAAGGCAGGTTTATACTCCACCTCCTTCTGTCCCTAAACCTTCTCCCCAATCACCTCCTTCTGGACCAAAAGTAAACTTCACTTTACAAAATCCTTCTCCATCATCCTTCTCCTCTCCCATTCTAAACCCCACACCGTTGAGCATTCTTCCACCAACTCCTTCTGATAATTTCCCCTCACCAATTCCCTTTACAAATACTCCACCCTCTCCTCAATCCATCCCATCTGACACTCCAATCTCATCAATCATTCTCTCAGATATCCCCTCCTCCTCAACCACCGCACCTCCACCTTCTATATCTCATCCATTACCTACCAGAAAATCCCAACCCTACTGTCTTCTCTATCCTGACTACAAATTCACCTTCAATCCGCCTGAACCTGAACCTTCTACATACCTGGAACTCTTCAGACATGAGGTGATTAGCAATCTAGACCTTCTGAAGGATGCATTCCTAAATGGTCTGGATGATGTTTCTACAAGAAATCTCTGGAGAAGATTTCGCAATGATTTTCAAGTAGAAGCAATGGGAGTTCAGAAAAGACTAGTGGCTGCTGCCCCTGGTTACCCTGGTTACCTTCTGGAGGAAGATAATGGTATATACTACCATCCTCTCAGAAATTGTGTTGCTGCTGAGGAGAAGCCCTTTGTGGATGAATTGGAAGTATTGAGACTGGCTGCTGCAATGGAAGCAAACCCATGCAGGGACATGGTTATCTGGATTCCTGAGTATCCTGTTCTGCTTGGAGACTTCAAGACCTTATTTGACTTTCTGAGGGAAAACCCTTCTAAGAAAGACCCTAGCTTGGTCATTCCAGAAGTTGTTGACCCACCAGAAGTTGAAGGTCCTTCGGCTCCAAGGAATCTAGCTGCCATTCTTCAGGCACTTGAGAATGGAGACTCGGAAATTCCTGCTGCAGAGTATGGAGATGCTTCTATGCAAGAAGCAGATGCTAAAGATCATGTTGCTGAATCAGACCCTGTTGAGGATATCCCAGCAAATGATACTTCTATAGAAGCTGCAGATCAAGTTGTCATTCCTGTGGTTGAAAGCGGTGAAGCTTCTTCTGATGAACCTTCTCGTCTCGCAAGGACTCTAGAAGAAATTCAGAGGAGACAGGATGAGCAAAGCTCACTCAATGAGAAGTATGATGCTTTCATTGAGAGGCAAGAAGGACACAACAACGATGTTAAACAGATGCTGGCCAAGATCTTGTCAAGACTAGGGCCATCTTAGATTGAGTCTATGTTGTTTCTTTCTTTTCTTTGCATCTGTTTTGTTTCCGTGCATCTGATTTTTTTTCATCCTGTACTTTTGTACCCTTTGGTTGAACCTTAATGAAATCATCTTCTTCCTCCATGTGTTTCTGTTTTATTCATCTGAATCTTTTCTATTTTTTTGATGATATGACAAAAAGGGGGAGAAATACTGTGATAAATGATTTGATTTAATCAATTGCATTCACTAACAAGAACTGCAAGTTCTATATGGTTTAAGTGTTTTGCAGGTACAGAAGTGAAGTGAATCTTCAGAAGCAAACACCAGAAGCAAAACCATAAGAAGCATTATTCTGTAAAAGGAATAAGCTCTTGGAAACTGAAGCAAGCTGAGTGCTGTCAAGCTTCAGAGATCAGAAGCAAGAAAGAAGAATGAATCAGAAGCACTGATAATAGAATTTGAATATCATTGTCTATCCTATTCTGACAAAATTCTATTTGCTCTGATACATATAATGTTATGGCTCTGATACATTATTTGCTCTGATAGAATTATTTCAGCCTATATGGCTCTGATTCATATAATGTGTTCAAACATACATTTTATGTTCTAACTCGCTCATGCTGACATTTGTCGTTTAGTTTTTGTTCTGTAACATTTCAGGATGTAGAGATGCTCTGATGATGCTCTGGTACATTCAACAATGTTCTGATACAAATCTAGCATGAAGTGATGTTGGTAGACATTCAAAGTTCTGAAGCTATCCGAGGGAAGCAGAAATCAGAAGATGTGAATGTTCTAAAAGATCCAGAAAACTCAAGTTCTGAAGCTGTCCTGAATGGAAGCAGAAGTCAGAAGCTGTGAATGTTCTGAAGATCAAAGAAATTCAAGTTCTGAAGCTGTCCACGATGGAAGCAGGAATCAGAAGCTGTGAGTGTTCTAAGGATCTAAAGAAATTCAAGTTCTGAAGCTGTCCAATGGAAGCAGAAGTCAGAAGCTATGAATTCTCTGAAGGCAGAAGCTTATATGATCGTCTCTACCGAAATAATCAGGGAAGTCTTTTATTAAAGTTCTTCGAGTATTTATTTCAGGGGGAGATTATTTATCTCAGGGGGAGATTGTTAATCTCAGGGGGAGACATATTCATATGCTTATGCTATAGCTGTGTAAATTGTCTTTTGCCGTCTACTCTTTCTGATCGCAAATTCATATCATTTATATATGTTTTTGTCATCATCAAAAAGGGGGAGATTGTTAGAACAAGATTTGTTCTTATCAATTATCTTAGTTTTGATGATAACAATAATATGAATTTTGCTTAAGATAATATGGTACTCTAATCCAATGCAATTTCCCTTTCAGGAAATATATAAAGAGTACGCATAATTCAGCGCTCAGAAGTTGTGTCTCAAATGGTTCAGCATGCAACATCAGAACATGGTCTGGCAAGACATCAGAAGATGGTCGAAGCAGAATCAGAACATGGGTCTATGGAAGCATCAGAAGAACATGAGATCAGAAGCACTGAAGATCAGAAGATGGTATCACGCAACAGAAGCACTTCAAGATCAGAAGATCAGAAGATGCTATGCACCAAGCTGTTTGACTCTGATGATATTCAAACGTCGTATTCATAAACATCAGATCAGAAGGAAGTACACGTGGCAGACTACGCTGACTGACAAAAGGAACGTTAAAGCTACTAAAGGCAACGTCAGTAGACACAGCGTGAACAAGGCTCGAGGTAGTTGACAAAAGCGTATAACATTAAATGCAATGCTGTACGGAACACGCAAAGCATTAAATGCACTCAACGGTCATCTTCTCAACGCCTATAAATATGAAGTTCTGATGAGAAGCAAGGTTACCAATTCTTAACAACTCTGAACGAAAATAAACTTGCTGAAACGCTATTCAATCAAAGCTCAGAATCTTCATCAACTCACTACTTTGCTGTTGTAATATCTTAGTGAGATTAAGCTTAAACTGTAAGAGAAATATCACAGTTGTGATTATAGCTTTTAAGAAGCATTTTGTAAACTCTTGAATAGATTACATTAAGTTGTAAGGAACTAGAGTGATCGTGTGATCAGTATACTCTAGGAAGTCTTGGCAGTTGGCTGAGCAGTTTGTAACTAGAGTGATCAGGTTGATCCGTATACTCTAGAGGAAGTCTTAGGAGTGAACTAAGCCTAGAGTGATCGTGTTGATCAGTAGACTCTAGAAAAGTCTTAGAGGGTATCTAAGCAGTTGTTCCTGGAGTGATCAAGTTGTGATCAGAAGACTCTGGAAGACTTAGTTGCGGACTAAGTGGAGAACCATTGTAATCCGTGCGATTAGTGGATTAAATCCTCAGTTGAGGTAAATCATCTCTGCGGGGGTGGACTGGAGTAGCTTCGTTAACAGCGAACCAGGATAAAAATAATTGTGCAATTTATTTTTATCGTCCAAGATTTAAAGTCACACTTATTCAATCCCCCCCTTTCTAAGTGTTTTTCTATCCTTCAACCTTGTCCTCAAGGTTGTAATAAGATAAACTTCAACAAAAATAAGTAATGTCATCAACCAAAATGAACACCAGTTGCTTCCTCTTGTAATTAAGAGACCACCCACTAAGGTCTAATTGTTAGAAATATGATCTCAACTCTTCATAGCATAAAATTTTTTTTTCCTTTGACTTTATTCAATGTATATCTCACCAAAAAAATATTTCAAAACCCAAGTTATCATCCATTCCATCTCTCCATGGCTAGTATAATTAATATGTGTATTCCGAAACAACCAAACATGTGAAACATCATCCTTTAGAGTATTCTTATGCTCTGCTAAATCACCATTTGTTCTTGCATCTACTTCAAAAGGTATTACTCCAACATGGATCATGTGAAAACAAAAACAGTGTTTGAATATGCTTAGGAGAGATGAAGCAAAAATATTAGTAACACAATATAGAGCCTTTTTCTTCAACCAACCTTTATAATTTCTTTTGAATTCTTTTATGTTTTTGATGCCATCCAAGTCTTGTAGTGTTTCATGTTCTGTAATAACTCTCTTGGCCTCTAGTTGCTTCTTTAGTAATAGTCTAGTTGCACATAATATATTGGAAGTTGGAGGACTTAATTCAAGAACCGGTGTAAAGTTCTGCTTGAAAAATAAAGTCCTACAAAATGAGATAGTGATGAACCAAATTTCATCTATTGCTACTTCAACCACTTGTCCACTCTCCAACTCTTCTGTTTTACTCATTCCATCACTAATAAGAATCCAAATAAATGGCATTGTAGTTTCTTCTAATTCCAAAGTATATTCAATAAGCTGTGAAGAAATTAAGTTGCATAAAATTCCAAGGCAAACACAAACAATTAATCTGGATTTATGCAGATCAAGAAACTTTAAACAATCATGTTCACTTACTGAGGATGTGTTACCTCTTTGAGCCTTATCCAAACCATCTTTGTTGTAGCATGAATCATGACCAACACACCAAATCTTACCATTTCTTCCCTTTTTGCAATCATTGACAAAATCTTTCTCTAACTCCTCAAAACAGTTTATTATTACACCATATGACTTTATTTTAGCTTCTTGCATTTTTAGAGAAAACTCATTTAGTTTCTCCATTGTTGGCCCAACCATCTGTTCTTTGTTGAGTTGAATTCTCTCCGGTATTTCAGGAACAAACTCTGTTTCTAAATAGATATTGTCAAAAATCTTTGAAGAATACACATTGAATAAGAAATGGAGACATAAACAAGAAAAAATATGGATTGAAATCCTTATAATTTGATGTTTTTCAGCTATTAGAGAAGTCCAAAGAATGCCCAAATCAGAGGTAATGCAACTTGGTCTTGCTGACAATTTGTCAAATAGTTTATGTGCAGGTTTTTGGAACAAGAAAACCTGTTGTGAACATAAACTTTGTATCACTAAAGTGATTGTCAAAGGCTTCATACTGTTGGAAAAAAATTTCCCATTCATCTTCAGCACTATCTGATTCCAACATAAAATAGATATACCATAACACAAAGTGCTCCATGGTACCCATGACCACCAAAAAGCATAGTCGGATGGCCATTTCAATACCGGGAAGGAAGCCGACACCGACATACTTGAACAACTTGCAGGGTTGTCGTCTCCATGATTCCACATATTTGAGCAAAACCAGTTTGACAACCATGATTCATACGCCAAGACGCAACAACTCCGGTCCGGTGGCTTTGGTGGTGGTGGAGGATTTTTTTTGGCATCCTCGGTGAAGTCCGGCGAAACTATTAAAATTAATCGATCGAGAAGATGACTCTCTGAATGAAATAGTTTTAAAAAAAAGGTGATAGACTTACTGATTGCATCGTGGGATTTCACCATAGTCTTTGAGAAGCCTGACTCCGGAGGTTTCGGTGGAATCGCGAAATTGACTTCATCGTTGGAATGAGATTCCTCCATGAGAGTTGTTACTGATAACAAATTCCCCATTTCTGCACAGGGTGAAAAAGAAGGCACGCGGGTAGTTTTGTTTTTCAGAATGGATGAAAGTTGCAGAGCTTTTTGGTCACTATAAACTTCAAGGAATGGTTTCACGACAAAATCTTCATGAGAGAAAGTGTCTAGATCTGGCTCCATTTCGTCATCTGATTCTGGAAGAAGAGAACACGCCTCGTCAGATTTCAAGGGTTGATTTGTTGGTTCTCCTTGAGATGCTTCATGTTCAAATTTGTCAAAATCATCAACGATTTTTGAGAAATTTGCATCTCCAGTTACACTCTGCTCCATCAAGGATGACAACTCTTGAACCAATTCCTCTTCCTCGTCCAACAGTGGTAAAATTTCTCGCCATTCCGGTTTAAAATGCCATAACAGTGCTGTGGTAAAGGTATCCCAAGTAGATCTGCGATGAATACGTGAACACCATATCCACCATTCGAGAGCAGAACCTCTCAATGCTCCAACTGCTTTCAAAACCTTCCATGATTCGGGTGTTTCATGCTCCTTGAAAAATTTCTCCAAACAAAGGATCCACCAATATGCATCTTCATTCCCGTCAAACAATAATACCGTCATGAATTCAAACGGAAGTGAGATCGAAAATGAAAGCACCAATTGATAGGAAGTTATCCTACCAAGACTATGAAATTAGGGTTGAACAATAAAAAGAGAAAGACATTAAAAATAAACTAAGAAAATAGAGATAAAAAGATAACTTTTGATTTCATTCATTGATTCTTAATGTCTCAATGAGACTACATTATATAATAATTCTAATGGATAGTAAATTTAAAGGCCCAACTATTAATAAGAGCCCACTAAATAACAATACATAAAAATAACAATATAAATTCTAAATTAACTTAAATATTAATAATTCTACTCTCTATCATTACCAACCCCTTCAAAAACAACCTTGTCCTCAAGGTTGTAATAAGATAAACTTCAACAAAAATAAGTAATGTCATCAACCAAAATGAACACCAGTTGCTTCCTCTTGTAATTAAGAGACCACCCACTAAGGTCTAATTGTTAGAAATATGATCTCAACTCTTCATAGCATAAAATTTTTTTTTCCTTTGACTTTATTCAATGTATATCTCACCAAAAAAATATTTCAAAACCCAAGCTATCATCCATTCCATCTCTCCATGGCTAGTATAATTAATATGTGTATTCCGAAACAACCAAACATGTGAAACATCATCCTTTAGAGTATTCTTATGCTCTGCTAAATCACCATTTGTTCTTGCATCTACTTCAAAAGGTATTACTCCAACATGGATCATGTGAAAACAAAAACAGTGTTTGAATATGCTTAGGAGAGATGAAGCAAAAATATTAGTAACACAATATAGAGCCTTTTTCTTCAACCAACCTTTATAATTTCTTTTGAATTCTTTTATGTTTTTGATGCCATCCAAGTCTTGTAGTGTTTCATGTTCTGTAATAACTCTCTTGGCCTCTAGTTGCTTCTTTAGTAATAGTCTAGTTGCACATAATATATTGGAAGTTGGAGGACTTAATTCAAGAACCGGTGTAAAGTTCTGCTTGAAAAATAAAGTCCTACAAAATGAGATAGTGATGAACCAAATTTCATCTATTGCTACTTCAACCACTTGTCCACTCTCCAACTCTTCTGTTTTACTCATTCCATCACTAATAAGAATCCAAATAAATGGCATTGTAGTTTCTTCTAATTCCAAAGTATATTCAATAAGCTGTGAAGAAATTAAGTTGCATAAAATTCCAAGGCAAACACAAACAATTAATCTGGATTTATGCAGATCAAGAAACTTTAAACAATCATGTTCACTTACTGAGGATGTGTTACCTCTTTGAGCCTTATCCAAACCATCTTTGTTGTAGCATGAATCATGACCAACACACCAAATCTTACCATTTCTTCCCTTTTTGCAATCATTGACAAAATCTTTCTCTAACTCCTCAAAACAGTTTATTATTACACCATATGACTTTATTTTAGCTTCTTGCATTTTTAGAGAAAACTCATTTAGTTTCTCCATTGTTGGCCCAACCATCTGTTCTTTGTTGAGTTGAATTCTCTCCGGTATTTCAGGAACAGACTCTGTTTCTAAATAGATATTGTCAAAAATCTTTGAAGAATACACATTGAATAAGAAATGGAGACATAAACAAGAAAAAATATGGATTGAAATCCTTATAATTTGATGTTTTTCAGCTATTAGAGAAGTCCAAAGAATGCCCAAATCAGAGGTAATGCAACTTGGTCTTGCTGACAATTTGTCAAATAGTTTATGTGCAGGTTTTTGGAACAAGAAAACCTGTTGTGAACATAAACTTTGTATCACTAAAGTGATTGTCAAAGGCTTCATACTGTTGGAAAAAAATTTCCCATTCATCTTCAGCACTATCTGATTCCAACATAAAATAGATATACCATAACACAAAGTGCTCCATGGTACCCATGACCACCAAAAAGCATAGTCGGATGGCCATTTCAATACCGGGAAGGAAGCCGACACCGACATACTTGAACAACTTGCAGGGTTGTCGTCTCCATGATTCCACATATTTGAGCAAAACCAGTTTGACAACCATGATTCATACGCCAAGACGCAACAACTCCGGTCCGGTGGCTTTGGTGGTGGTGGAGGATTTTTTTTGGCATCCTCGGTGAAGTCCGGCGAAACTATTAAAATTAATCGATCGAGAAGATGACTCTCTGAATGAAATAGTTTTAAAAAAAAGGTGATAGACTTACTGATTGCATCGTGGGATTTCACCATAGTCTTTGAGAAGCCTGAATCCGGAGGTTTCGGTGGAATCGCGAAATTGACTTCATCGTTGGAATGAGATTCCTCCATGAGAGTTGTTACTGATAACAAATTCCCCATTTCTGCACAGGGTGAAAAAGAAGGCACGCGGGTAGTTTTGTTTTTCAGAATGGATGAAAGTTGCGGAGCTTTTTGGTCACTATAAACTTCAAGGAATGGTTTCACGACAAAATCTTCATGAGAGGAAGTGTCTAGATCTGGCTCCATTTCGTCATCTGATTCTGGAAGAAGAGAACACGCCTCGTCAGATTTCAAGGGTTGATTTGTTGGTTCTCCTTGAGATGCTTCATGTTCAAATTTGTCAAAATCATCAACGATTTTTGAGAAATTTGCATCTCCAGTTACACTCTGCTCCATCAAGGATGACAACTCTTGAACCAATTCCTCTTCCTCGTCCAACAGTGGTAAAATTTCTCGCCATTCCGGTTTAAAATGCCATAACAGTGCTGTGGTAAAGGTATCCCAAGTAGATCTGCGATGAATACGTGAACACCATATCCACCATTCGAGAGCAGAACCTCTCAATGCTCCAACTGCTTTCAAAACCTTCCATGATTCGGGTGTTTCATGCTCCTTGAAAAATTTCTCCAAACAAAGGATCCACCAATATGCATCTTCATTCCCGTCAAACAATAATACCGTCATGAATTCAAACGGAAGTGAGATCGAAAATGAAAGCACCAATTGATAGGAAGTTATCCTACCAAGACTATGAAATTAGGGTTGAACAATAAAAAGAGAAAGACATTAAAAATAAACTAAGAAAATAGAGATAAAAAGATAACTTTTGATTTCATTCATTGATTCTTAATGTCTCAATGAGACTACATTATATAATAATTCTAATGGATAGTAAATTTAAAGGCCCAACTATTAATAAGAGCCCACTAAATAACAATACATAAAAATAACAATATAAATTCTAAATTAACTTAAATATTAATAATTCTACTCTCTATCATTACCAACCCCTTCAAAAACAACCTTGTCCTCAAGGTTGTAATAAGATAAACTTCAACAAAAATAAGTAATGTCATCAACCAAAATGAACACCAGTTGCTTCCTCTTGTAATTAAGAGACCACCCACTAAGGTCTAATTGTTAGAAATATGATCTCAACTCTTCATAGCATAAATTTTTTTTTTCCTTTGACTTTCTTCAATGTATATCTCACCAAAAAAATATTTCAAAACCCAAGCTATCATCCATTCCATCTCTCCATGGCTAGTATAATTAATATGTGTATTCCGAAACAACCAAACATGTGAAACATCATCCTTTAGAGTATTCTTATGCTTTGCTAAATCACCATTTGTTCTTGCATCTACTTCAAAAGGTATTACTCCAACATGGATCATGTGAAAACAAAAACAGTGTTTGAATATGCTTAGGAGAGATGAAGCAAAAATATTAGTAACACAATATAGAGCCTTTTTCTTCAACCAACCTTTATAATTTCTTTTGAATTCTTTTATGTTTTTG
Source organism: Vicia villosa (assembly GCF_029867415.1). Lineage (NCBI taxonomy): Eukaryota > Viridiplantae > Streptophyta > Magnoliopsida > Fabales > Fabaceae > Vicia > Vicia villosa. Next base: position 207,985 of record NW_026705685.1, read on the forward strand.
ATGCCATCCAAGTCTTGTAGTGTTTCATGTTCTGTAATAACTCTCTTGGCCTCTAGTTGCTTCTTTAGTAATAGTCTAGTTGCACATAATATATTGGAAGTTGGAGGACTTAATTCAAGAACCGGTGTAAAGTTCTGCTTGAAAAATAAAGTCCTACAAAATGAGATAGTGATGAACCAAATTTCATCTATTGCTACTTCAACCACTTGTCCACTCTCCAACTCTTCTGTTTTACTCATTCCATCACTAATAAGAATCCAAATAAATGGCATTGTAGTTTCTTCTAATTCCAAAGTATATTCAATAAGCTGTGAAGAAATTAAGTAGCATAAAATTCCAAGGCAAACACAAACAATTAATCTGGATTTATGCAGATCAAGAAACTTTAAACAATCATGTTCACTTACTGAGGATGTGTTACCTCTTTGAGCCTTATCCAAACCATCTTTGTTGTAGCATGAATCATGACCAACACACCAAATCTTACCATTTCTTCCCTTTTTGCAATCATTGACAAAATCTTTCTCTAACTCCTCAAAACAGTTTATTATTACACCATATGACTTTATTTTAGCTTCTTGCATTTTTAGAGAAAACTCATTTAGTTTCTCCATTGTTGGCCCAACCATCTGTTCTTTGTTGAGTTGAATTCTCTCCGGTATTTCAGGAACAGACTCTGTTTCTAAATAGATATTGTCAAAAATCTTTGAAGAATACACATTGAATAAGAAATGGAGACATAAACAAGAAAAAATATGGATTGAAATCCTTATAATTTGATGTTTTTCAGCTATTAGAGAAGTCCAAAGAATGCCCAAATCAGAGGTAATGCAACTTGGTCTTGCTGACAATTTGTCAAATAGTTTATGTGCAGGTTTTTGGAACAAGAAAACCTGTTGTGAACATAAACTTTGTATCACTAAAGTGATTGTCAAAGGCTTCATACTGTTGGAAAAAAATTTCCCATTCATCTTCAGCACTATCTGATTCCAACATAAAATAGATATACCATAACACAAAGTGCTCCATGGTACCCATGACCACCAAAAAGCATAGTCGGATGGCCATTTCAATACCGGGAAGGAAGCCGACACCGACATACTTGAACAACTTGCAGGGTTGTCGTCTCCATGATTCCACATATTTGAGCAAAACCAGTTTGACAACCATGATTCATACGCCAAGACGCAACAACTCCGGTCCGGTGGCTTTGGTGGTGGTGGAGGATTTTTTTTGGCATCCTCGGTGAAGTCCGGCGAAACTATTAAAATTAATCGATCGAGAAGATGACTCTCTGAATGAAATAGTTTTAAAACAAAAGGTGATAGACTTACTGATTGCATCGTGGGATTTCACCATAGTCTTTGAGAAGCCTGAATCCGGAGGTTTCGGTGGAATCGCGAAATTGACTTCATCGTTGGAATGAGATTCCTCCATGAGAGTTGTTACTGATAACAAATTCCCCATTTCTGCACAGGGTGAAAAAGAAGGCACGCGGGTAGTTTTGTTTTTCAGAATGGATGAAAGTTGCGGAGCTTTTTGGTCACTATAAACTTCAAGGAATGGTTTCACGACAAAATCTTCATGAGAGGAAGTGTCTAGATCTGGCTCCATTTCGTCATCTGATTCTGGAAGAAGAGAACACGCCTCGTCAGATTTCAAGGGTTGATTTGTTGGTTCTCCTTGAGATGCTTCATGTTCAAATTTGTCAAAATCATCAACGATTTTTGAGAAATTTGCATCTCCAGTTACACTCTGCTCCATCAAGGATGACAACTCTTGAACCAATTCCTCTTCCTCGTCCAACAGTGGTAAAATTTCTCGCCATTCCGGTTTAAAATGCCATAACAGTGCTGTGGTAAAGGTATCCCAAGTAGATCTGCGATGAATACGTGAACACCATATCCACCATTCGATAGCAGAACCTCTCAATGCTCCAACTGCTTTTAAAACCTTCCATGATTCGGGTGTTTCATGGTCCTTGAAAAATTTCTCCAAACAAAGGATCCACCAATATGCATCTTCATTCCTGTCAAACAATAATACCGTCATGAATTCAAACGGAAGTGAGATCGAAAATGAAAGCACCAATTGATAGGAAGTTATCCTACCAAGACTATGAAATTAGGGTTGAACAATAAAAAGAGAAAGACATTAAAAATAAACTAAGAAAATAGAGATAAAAAGATAACTTTTGATTTCATTCATTGATTCTTAATGTCTCAATGAGACTACATTATATAATAATTCTAATGGATAGTAAATTTAAAGGCCCAACTATTAATAAGAGCCCACTAAATAATAATACATAAAAATAACAATATAAATTCTAAATTAACTTAAATATTAATAATTCTACTCTCTATCAGTAGGGTTATTGAATGTGGATGGATTTTACAATTCATTGTTATGTTTCATTGACAAGGCCGTTGATGAAGACTTTATATCACCAAGCCACGCCGCATTATCGTGTTAGCATCCATCCACAAACAAGGAATTAGTGAAAGGATTAGAGGTAGTGTTCAATTCCTCTTCTTCTTCATCACTTTTTTTATTCCTAATTAAAATATTAACAACTTTCTTGCTTTAAAAGATAGTACTAGTAGCGATGATGATTTTTTTAATTAAAATAAGTGGGTCATAATGATGATAATTAGTAGCGATGATGATTTTATTTAATTAAAATAAGTGAGTCATAATGATGATAATAACGAACATTAAATGTTTTGTGAAGCATGAACATGTACGTGAGCAAGATGAATTTGCATCCAAGTTTGTGTGGGAAGAAAGACTAAATTACGGGCCCGAATCAGAAGTTTCCATGTGAAGAAATTTTATATAAAAAAGTTATCATACATATAATATCGGATGCACTTTGCAACCGATGTAAAACCACACATTTTACATCGGGCCAAAAAAGCAACCGATGTAAAAGGTTGCGTGCATTTTAAAAAAATAAAATAAAATTCGTATTTCACATTAGGCGTAACAGTGGTATGTTTATTTTTCACATCGGACCATGGTCCGATGTAAAATGTCTTTGATTTACTACATCACCTGTCTTTACATCAGATCCTGAACCGATGTAAAATGTAATTTTCGCCCGATGTAAAAAATCTTTTCTGCAATAGTAATTTCTTCCTGAGATTCGATGCTGACCTCTGGGACATGGTAATTGATGGCTACACTCATCCAATCAATGCAAACGGTCAGAAGATCGATCGAAAGAAGATGGTAGATCAACAAAAGAAATATTTCAGGAACAAAACAATCCTGTTGAACGCTATCTCATACACTAAGTATAAGAAGATCACAAATTGAGATTTGACTCATAACATATTTGAATCTCTAAGAATGGCGCATGAAGGCAACACACAAGTCAAATAAACCAAAGCTCTTGTACTTATTCAGAAGTACGAGGCATTGAAGATGGAAGAAGATGAAACAATTGAGATAATGTTCTCATGGTTTCAAACTCTGGTTGCTGGATTAAAAGTTCTTGACAAAGGATACTCCGCAGCAGATCATGTCAAGAAAATCATCAGAAGTTTAACCAAGAAAAGGGGACCTATGTTCAATCTCTTAAAGCTAGCCAAAGATCTGAACAAAATATCACTTAAGGAGTTAATCAGCTCCTTGAGAAATCGTAAATAGAACTAGAAGAAGATGACTCCAAGAAGAAAGATAAGTCTCTTGCACTTAAAACTAAGTTTTTAAGGCAGAAGAAGAAAGTTCTGGTGGATCCTCGTCAGAAGAAGACAAACTATCTCTTCTTTATAGAAGCGTCCATCAGCTATGGAAGCACAGGCGAAAAAAATTCATAAACTCTACAAGTTAGGGACGCGTAGTTTTAAGTTTGTTAGACTCATTTGTGGGAAAGATCCTCCCTCTTAGTTCTTTTTTATTTATTTTTTAATATATGAAATTTATATAAAAAAAACTTTATAATACTTTTTTTTGTTATTGTTTTGTTTTTTGTCGAAGCATATTCTTTTCTTTCTTTTTACTATTAACTATTTGATTTTTCAAATTTATTAATTTTTTTCCCCAATTTTTTAAAATCTTTTACATTTTTTCTCTTAATTTTATTGTTTTACATACCTTTACTGTTTTTTTTATTATTCTACTATTCTTAAGACATGGTTGTGGAGATTGTTGAGTGAAGATGGTGAAGAAAATGGAAGAAATTGTTGTGTATTGAGAGAGAGGCTTAAGGAGTGTGTGAAGGTTTCGCTAAGGAAGTACAATAAATTTCTGCTTTCGAAATGTTTGGTACGTAGAATGATTCTAATCATAACGTCAGTTTCATTGTTCAATATTTTTGGGATAGTATTTGTGCCACGTTTCATATTCTTATTTGTCCAACTGTACCATAAAAGGTAGTAACATTGAAATGAGAAACAGAAAAAATGGTTTATCTAAATTGATATAAGAAAAATTAATACTAGCTGTGCTCAGACATAGTTTCCTCATTGATATGCCACATTCAAATTAATTGTACTATTTAAAAACGAAAAAGAGTAATATCAACAGATTTCATTGTTTTACATTTCAAGAATCCACTGTAAAATGATCATTTTTAAACTGGACAATAAACTATAATATGTTTATAAAGTAGATTAACATTTTTAATAATATATATGTTTTGATAACTGATTGGTTATTCTACTAACAATTCAAAGTTGTAGCGCAAACGGCAAGACCAAGAAGATTGTGACTGAGCAGACTAGGGTTCAAACCCTAATGCGCTTGTCTTCACTACGCCTACGACTAGGTTGCATGCATTCCAAGGATATTCAAATATCAACCACACAGGATTGGTGCCAGGTTTTTTTTATAATTTTTTATATTTTTATTGTTTAATTATTTAGATTAAAGCCGTTGGATACCCATTGAGGCCAGATCCAAGACACCGAGATGCATGAATTCCAAGGATATTCAAATATCAACCACACAGGATTGGTGCCAGATTTTTTTTTATAATTTTTTTATTTTTATTGTTTAATTATTTCGATAAAATGTTAATTGATTATGTTTAATTTAATTAATTTATTAAAGTAGGGTTAGGATATAAAATTAGGATTAGGCGAATAATTAGGGTTTAGGATTATCTCCCGATTATTTCGATTTAATTGATTTATTTAATCAGTTTTAACTGTTAAAATTCACAAAAACCCTAGAGAGTGATCAAAGTATTAGGGTTTACCCGATTCCACTAGCCATTTGGCCAAAATATTAGGATTTTATTTATTATTCGTTTCTACCGAATTAATCGGTCGAGATAGTTAATAATCAATTATTTAATTAGTTAAATTCAAATAGGGTTTATTTTTCTAAAAGGTTTTAACCATTCTATTGGTTACGATGATTAGCATTTTTTCTTTTTATCAATTCGTTAATATTTTTAATCAAAACTATTGATTATGAGGAGTAATGATAAATTAATAATTTAATTTTAAAATACATTCAATTTGCTAAATAGTGATAATGGAATCTATCGATTAGAATTGTTAGCAATCATTCATTAAATCTGTTAATTATGCTGATCAAACCTATTGATCACTGCGATTAATAGAACAAATTAAAATCAGGGTTGTACGCCAATTCTTAAAACACTCTTTCATCTTCAAACTACGGATTTTCATCACTGCGATAAGGTAATTTAAAATACCTTGCAAACTACGGATTTTCATAACTTTGATAAGGCAATTCAAAATGCCTTCATGCATTCATATTAAATCTAAGGCGTACAATCCTGCCCCGAACTATGTTGACTCTGATCCTTCCTAAGGAGGTACGTAGGCACTTGGCAACAAGGCGAGTCTCATTCCCCAAAATTCTAATTAGGTTCGAATTTTGTCATTCACCCTATTCATTTCCTTAGCTATAAACCTTAACACTTTTAGCCATAAATCCTTGCCTTAAACTCAAAATATTAGGAAAGGGTTAAGGGTGCATAACACCTTTCCTTGACCCGAATAAAATAAATTATCCCGAATCTCTTAACTGCGTAAGGGTTTCCTATTCGCCCTGGTAGAATAGGTGGCGACTCTAAAAGTCTAATTTTTAGGGCAGGTTGCTACAGCAAGGAACGCAGTTCCGAAATCTGTTTGGGATCCGTCCAATAGAGTTGGGAAAACATGAAGAATTAACTTGCTAAAGCCTAGAGACTGACATAGCAAGTGCTCGATGATGCGTGTGTTTAGTTGCATGTTGTGTATGTTTTTTTAACTAGTTTAGTTTAACCTATGAATAGGTTTTGGCCTGTAAAAAGGCACTTTAACCTGTGAAGAAGCGTTTTTACCAGTGAATAGGTGCCTTTAGCATGTGAATAGGCGTTTTTACATGTGAATAGGTACTTTTGGCCTGTGAATAGGCACTTAGCCTGTGAATAGGCGTTTTACGTATGAATAGGTAGTTTTGGCCTATGAATAGGTGCTTAGCTTGTGAGTAGGCGTTTTACCTGTGAATAGATGCTTTTGGCCTGTGAATAGGCGCTAAGCCTGTGAATAGGCGTTTTACCTGCGAATAGGTGCTTTTGGCTTGTGAATAGACGCTTAGCCTGTGAATAGGTGTTTTACCTGTGAATAGGTGCTTTTGGCCTGTGAATAGGCATCTTTAGCCTGTGAATAGGCGCTTAGCCTGTGAATAGACGTTCTTTACCTGTGAATAGGTGCTTTTACCTGTGAATAGGTGCTTTTACATTTGAATAGGTGCTTTTACATTTGAATAGGTGCTTTTACATTTGAATAGGAACTTTTACCTATGAATAGGTATCTTTGGCCTGTGGATAGGTGCTTAGCCTTTGATTAGGCATTCTTGACATGTGAATAGGTGCTTTTACCTATGGATAGGTATCATTGGCCTGTGGATAGGTGCTTAGCCTGTGAATAGACATTCTTGACCAGTGAATAGGTGGTTTTACCTGTGGGTAGGTATGTTTGGCCTATGAATAGGCATCTTTGGCATGTGAGTAGGAGCTTAGCTTGTGAATAGGCGTGCTTGACCTGTGAATAGGTGCTTTTACTTGTGGATATGTTTCTTTGGCCTGTGGATATACGCTTAATGATTATGTTTAACCTTAATTTTGATCAAAACTTGACCAGGAGCTAGGGGATTAAACGATAGCTTCCAAACGGAAATTGGAACATTACTAAATGAGAACTTGTTATGGAACGAGAATCAGATTTGATGGTTTGCCAGGACGAGAACTGGACTTTGTAAGGATTTGTCAGGACGAGAACTGGACTTTGTGAGGATTTGCGAGGACGAGAACATAGATAAAAAAATAAAAGAATTATATGAGTTACTTCCTTTTTTTATTCATTAAAGTTAAATCAATATTTTTGTTTTAGAATAAAGTCAAATCAAACCATTGAAATAGAAATTATAATTAACCTATATAATTTTTTACAAATAAAATAGTATAAATCAATGATGATTAAACAACTATTCAATTTTTTTTATGTTTTAGTTTCCTTTTCTTCTTCTTCTCGTTTTCATACATCTATCCGCTTTTCCATCTCTTGCTATATAATAAATAGAGGTAGTTTCATGGGCGCGAGGGGTGCTAACATCTTCCCCTTGTTTAACCGACTCCCTTATCCTTTTCTCTTTGCGTAATCGACTCCCTTATCCTTTTCTTTGGTCTTGAGTCCGTTGTTTTGTTTCCTAGTTTACTGGAATTCCCTTCATTTTCAGGATAAATTTGTTAGTGGCGACTCTGTTGATTTTCGCAGTAGCGACTAACAGTTATATAAAATCTCAACCATTGAAAAATTGATCAAATAACTGTATACTTTTGAATATTTTAATTTTATTTAATATAATAATTTAATCTATTTTTTTAACAGTTAAGATTTGGTATAAATCTTTTTCCAACAGATACAATCTCTACTAAATATACCAAAATAAAAAGATAATAGTTTTAGGTTGCCCATATTGCACAATATTTCTAATTATAAAAAATGTATGAAATATAGATATGTTGAATAATTAAATAAAAAGTATATATATTTGATAAGGTTTTATTATTATTATTAGATACAATTAAATTATAGAAATAAAAGGAAAAAGGAAAAATAAAAAAAGGAAATAGAAAAAAAATTGTTCCGTAGATATAACTACGGAAGCATCTACGTTTACTTGTTCCTAGATGCATCTACCAAACTTTCTGCAACTTCCAAACCTCAACAATGACGTATGTACTGTTCAAAACATTGCAAAGCTCATCCAACAATACCTACAGATTAAATTGAGTTTTGAACGAGTCGGAATGAGTTTTGAAGGTTTACTTGTATCCTAACTCTATTATGGAAAATACTCGAAAATAACTCAGAAACTCGAAAATTTACCGATTAAATTGAGTTTTGAACGGATCGGAATGTGTTCATCGTTCATGTTGATGTTCCCTGCCGTATTAAGAGAGAAACGATGAAGCTTGGTGGAAGTTTGATTTTTGAGGTTGAGAGAAGATGGAGTTTGAAAATTAAAATTTTCAAAATGAGGGTGGAGAAGAGTGTGGCTGCACTTTAAATCCAATTCTTCCGTAGATGTACCTATGGAACAAAATAACCTTAAACAAAAAAATAAGCTTCCGGAGGTACATCTATGGAAGCAGAGGGACATTTTAGACAACTCGCATTGGGCAAGAGAGATGGGGTTAGATATATTCAACTTCTTACACTATCAATGCATCACAACCTCCCAATTATATATTACTTACAAAAAATAAAAATTATAGACAAACACTTTCACTGACGGTGTAAATTTTTTTAGATTATCCCTATATTTTAATTAAATTCTATTATTATTATTATTGTTGTTGTTGTTGTTATTATTATTACTTTTATTATTATTATTATTATTATTATTATTATTATTGTTATTATAAATATATTTTGCAGAAATTAATTTTCTAACAAAATTTGATATATATATATATATATATATATATATATATATATATATATATATATATATATATATATATATATATATATATATATATATATATATATATATATATATATATATATATATATATATATATATATATATACAAAATTTCATTCAATATGGAAAAGATTAATTTTGATATATTTGTAGAATAATTAGAAAAAATATATATAATAAGCAGTCCATCAGATTACGAGATTTATTAAAATATCTTTAAAAGAAAACTAAAAAGTGACATTGTAATCATATATTTGTACATAAATAGTTATTATTCTATGTGAATAATAAAATCCCAACAATAAAATACTGTTATTTTGAAAACATTTCATTTAATAGGAATTTATAAATCAAATCCTTTTAATTGAGTAAAGTCAAAGCAAATATTAATAATTTTATATAAATTCATATCAAATACTCTCTACTAATTCTCATAATATGAAAATTTATTTTTTTAATCTATTCAATAATTAATATATTTGATCTATATATTGACCATATACATTGATGATGGAATAAATCTAAAAAATAAACCTTCTTTATTACTTAAAATAAAAATCAAAGGTAATATTTAATTTAAAACAGGCATAAGTCAAATCAAATCTTCTATTTTTTTTGTATAAATTCAAATCAAATAATTAAAATAGGCATAATATATATATATATATGGGGACGACTCAGGTGAGAACACTTGGTTATTATGAGAAATGAGAACAATGAATCACGACCATTAAATTTTGATTTTGTTGATTTTAATGGACAGGATTGGTTTCTCTTTCTAGAATCCTTAATACTTATTTTAAATCAACATAGAAAGAGAAACCAATCCAGTCCATTAAAATCAACAAAATCAAAATTTAATGGTCGTGATTCATTGTTCTCATTTCTCATAATAACCAAGTGTTCTCACCTGAGTCTTCCCCTATATATATATATATATATATATATATATATATATATATATATATATATATATATATATATATATATATATATATATATATGAGTAAGTTATTATATTTACACTAGGAGTAAGTTATTATAATTTGCTTTGGAAAGGGGCCTACATCCTTTATAAAGCAATTAGGATCTTTAATTGATGATAAGTTCTCACATTGCTTAATTGACAATGAGGATTATCAAAACTCTAATTTATCTAGCAAGCTAGGTTTTGGAGCTGCTGCAATAGTGTCGGGGGATTTGGTTGTTTCAACTCCTATGATCAAAATGGTAGGAAACAACCAAAAAAATTATTATTATTTAAATTTAAAAGCATTTTTTTTATCACAAATTTAAAATCATTTAGTGTGGGAAAAAAAAGAATAAAGTATAGAGGATTTAAAAACGAAGGAGTAAATGCCTCTACGCATAACATCTTAGTTGAGAGTGGCTCACCTCTAACTATATTACCACATAATTTTTATTATAGATTGGAATCTGCGGTTAAAAAAGTTGTTAAACTAGAGCGATTTCAAGATGATACTGATGAATATAAACTCTATTATAAAACTACATTCGAACAATCAAAATTTCCTGTACTTACTATGCATTTTAGTGGTGCAGATATTAACCAAAGTTTGAATGGTATACATATTAACTTTATTTTATTAGAATACATATTAACCAAACTTAAAACTGAATTAACCAAATGTTAATATTTCATTAACTAAAATAATTTTAAAAAAATAGAAAAATATATCAAAATATTAAAATAATAATAGAAAACACTGTTCACGTATTTGTGAAGAGTATTTGGGGTGCAAGTGTCAAAATATCATTCCTCTTATAGTTTAGATCGTTTTAATGTTAACTAAAAATACTAAATGCATTTGTGTCATACCCTAATTTTTACTCCCAAGACCCCACCTCATTTTCATCATTTGCATCTTTGATATTCCATCATAAATCATTCATTCATTGAAGATCATAAGGCACGGGACCAAAGGATTCTTGGCATTAGGGTTTTCTATATGGATTGAAGGCCTTAATTCACTCAAGTTGTTTCAACCGGCCCATTCATCATCTTTGAGTTATGAGATTTGATTTTAAACTATCTACATTTTCCTTGGCAAAGGTCATCAAAATTCATCAACTCATCTTCATCAAGATATTTCAATAGTCAAATGCATTAGGGTTTTCATTTCTTGAGCTTAAGGTTTCACTATGTTTTCAAATGAGAATGCTATGAGCTAGGGTGTTTGATTTTCAGTCCACATATGAAGTCATCTCTTCATTAATGTATTTTTAAGGCAAGAGGATTGTGGTTTCCCATCCATTGTGCTTGAGAGTTGGTAATGATTTTTCAGATGAACTTCATTGTTCTATGATTTTTCCCCAAGGCTACATTGAATATCATTCTTTATTTCAAGTTCATAAACATCAAAGGGTTTATCTTAGTTACTTGCTTCACAAGTCAGTTTCCTTTCAAAAGGCTTAGAGGATTGAATCAAGGTTTTCTTCTTGTGTTGATATTTGTCAATTGGTTAGGGTTCGCTATAAGCTTTTATCAAGTCAAAATGTTCCTTGATTGATTTAGTTATGGATTAAGATCTCGTCAATTTTTTAAATGGGATTGTTTGCTGTTTGAATTTTGCGATTTAATTGAAGATTGAGGCATGGAAGATTAAGGCATGGAAGATTGAGACATCAAATCTTTTAAGTACATGTGTTTGTTCATAATATCAAGAATAGGAGTGTGAGCATGATTAATTGGAATTCAAGTTCATCTGGATTTCTTCGATTACAAATACTTGGAACTTAAGGCACTTCCCATGATTCCAAAGTCAAGATTCATCAATTCAAGTTCCATTTTTAAGTCAATATTCAATCAAGATACAAAATACAAGTTTAAGTAAGCAAAAGACATTATTCAATACAATGGTGCAATTTTAAAAGGGGAGATTCCAAATTGAATACAATCCAAGGCCCACTTCTTCTTTTTAATTCAAGGTCCTTTTGGTCCAAACTTTTGAATCCATTAAGCCATTTTGAGTCATTAGCGTTGTTGGGTCGACATTCAAATTAACTACAAAATTCCAATTAAAATTACATGAAAAACTATAAAAATAACTCTTAACAAATTTTGTCATTAAAAGTTCCCTCTGATTTTCAACAGAATTTTTCACTAATCTCTCCTCTAAATACATGTGCTCATAGCCAGAAAAGGAGGAGGATAAATATATAGTTATGCTGCAAAATTTAAATTCAAAACTATCCTTCACACCTATAAAATCCAAACAAAAACCCCTCACACCTTCAATCAACTAAACATCATATTCCACAACCAATTTTTCCACCTTCAACTTCGTCTAAATTCTAAACCGATTCAAGCTTCATCATAAAAATCAAATGCAGTTGATCTTCATTATACATGGATCTGCAAACAGAAGATCTCAACGTTTCCAACCGGAAAATTTTACTTTATACCCCTACAATCATACCCATACCCCTACACGAATTTTTTTTGGTTGAAATACCCTCGTAAAAATAGTACATATTTTAAAGTTTTTTTCTCAAATTTTCATAATTTTTTTTTGAAACACCCAAAAATATATAACCCGAATACTTTTTAATCTTCCGGTTTAAAAAAAACCACACCGAAACCCTTAAAAAAAGAGTTCGGATAATTTTCAAGTTGTTTATAGTAGTATACTAGAACACTTATTTAATGTGTTCTAGTGGTTTATTTTTATCTAAAATTCTAAACTTTACGCAACGGTATAACACCGTTGCCTAAATTCAATGGAAAATAAAATAAAACTGTTACCTATAGTGTAATTTGCAAAAAAATACCGTACATTGTTGTGTGGAAAGATTAAGCAATCACCATAGGCAATGGATCTCGTTTGTTGACCAATACCTTAAGGCAACAGTTTTGAACCGTTGAGGAAAGTCTAGAATTTTTTTAAAAATTAAACCACCGGAACACTTATAATAAGTGTTCCGGTATGAATCTTTAAACCTCATATTAAAACTACCAGAACTCCTTTTCAATGTGTTCCGGTATGAATCTTTAAACCCCACTTTAAAACTACAGAAGCTCTTTTTCTATGTGTTCCTGTGTGGTTTTTTTTAAACCATAAGACTTTGAAAAAGTGTTTCAGTTTATATATTTTCGGGTGTTTCGAAATTTTTTCTAAAATGTGAGAAAAAAATGAAAACAATTTTAAAATATGTATTATTAATACAAGGGTGTTTTGGTAAAAAAAATTGAGTAGGGATATGGATCTAATCGTAGGAGTACAAAGTAAAATTTTCTTCCAACTGCAGCTCGCAGCAACCAAAACGGAAGTAATAAAGATTCGAATCGCAACCGAACTCTAGTTTTTTTATTAATTGAGTTAGGCTTGGAGCATGTCAAAGACCATATCTGTTTTCCAAGCCACACACCACCAATCGAACCATATCCCCTCCTAGTTGCCTTCATGAAACCTTTTAGGCTTATCTTGGACAATCCAACAATCTCATCCCCTCCTAGTTGCCTTCATGAAACCTTTTGGGCTTATCTTGGACAATCCAACAATCTCTATTTAACTGCATTGGTTTACTATCATAGTAGTTTTTTTTGTAAATATTTTTTTAGGTTCATTTTAATTTCTAATACAAATATACTAAAAAATCTGTATAGATTGTTTCTTTTAAATAGTGTCATTTAATTTTTTTATGTTTCTTAACTTTAGTTTTTTATAAGGATGTTTTCATAAAAAATACAAAAAAAGTATTTTAATTACTTATTTCTTCTTTAATAATTAAAAATTAATTTTAAATTTCTTTTGTTAATATTTTTTATCAATACCTTTCACAATTTTTTACTATCTCTCTTCGTCTCCTTTCTCTTAATTTATAGGGGCAAGCGTTGAGAAGTTCATTGATGGGGGTTATGGTCTTACCAATCCTCTAATGAACCATCAAAGGGAAGTCCCATGATGGTTAAGAGAATTATTTTTTACTTGTGCTATTTGTTTTAGGAGAATGATATCTATTAATTCTTTAATAAATACAGTACATAGATTTTTGACAAGCCTCATAAATGTTACTTCTATGTAATTATATCTATGATTGCTTAACATAGCGTTGTTGTATCCCAAAATTTTCTCATATATTTATTTCTAATTGGATTTGGCATCACATTCATGTACATATCTCATTTAGGTCATTCATCCCATACATTCATTCACATGATTGGTAATGTTTAAAAGGGGGCAAGAAAGAAGCTTCAATGGCAAAGAATTCCTGATCAAAAGACATGGATCTGTGGGCTATCTTTTGGCATCATCCTTACCTTGAAGGTTTTCCTGGATTAGGTTTTTCTCATCCTCAACTCAAGGCATTAGTTGAGGTATACAAGCTTGCAATTCATCTGGTCATCCTGAATTAGGGTTTATGGACCAAAGTCAATGTATTTGACTTTTTGGTCAACACATTAATCAAGAGCTGATTTTATATTGAGATACTGCATGGGACATGTGTGGAGTTACTCAATTGTTTTGTCATTGATTAGAAGCTGATTAATCAGGAAATTCATCAGGGGCTGAAAAAGTCAAACAGTCGACTTTTGGATATTTTGGTTAAACATCAGGTCAATTATTTAAATGTTGGCTTTTGGTGGAAAATTGGTCAAAGAAAAGTCAGAGAAATAAATAAAATCAGGAGTTTGGCAAAATTACCAAAAATGACAAGTTAGTTGAAAATGGAAGTTTCTATAAAAGGAAAGTTTTACACTTAGAAAATATTTTTGTCTTTTTGAATTGATTGATCAGTCAAGTTCATGGGCAGTTTACGCGTGGATAAAGGTATTTTTGGGAAAAGGTATTTTTTGTTAAAGTTGTTCCTCTCTTGGAGGAAAACAACTTTGTAGTTGGACACTTTTCCATTGGAAGCTTGGTTTAAGAGTTATAAAGGTTTGAAGTTGGAAATTTTCATTGAAATACAAGTCATGATGCAACGCAGTCATTTTTGCAAACACGTGGTGTGTCAAATTTGAAGCTGATTATAGACAAACACAAAAACCCATCAATAGCAAATTTGGTATTAATTTATTCTCCTCCATGTCTTCTACACAGTGAACCAATATTTGAGTCATTTGGAAGAATATTGGATCATTGATGAAGCTCCAAAGTCACACTCCCACAATGAGCAAAACTATGCATCTAGCTGGGCATAATTCTAGGTCACGCGCGTGCATTCTCACAAACACCTAGCTTGCCATTTTGAACATCAATTTTAAAGGTTTACAAGTCTTCAATTGGATCAAGCTAGGTATCAAATTATTCTCTGCCATTTCCTCTTTCCAAAGAACCATGGATTGTAACAATTGAGTATGTATGGACCAAGATAAAGACATCCAAAGTTGTGCCCTAGCTAAGTCATATCTTGGCCATGGGAGTGAGGTCAGGCCAAGTCATGCGTGCCAGCAATCATACTATTGTGCACCATCAGTTTCCATACAATCTTTCTTGCACTTCTATGCCCTATCTCAAGACACCTTCAACATCAAAAATACTATACCCCATGTCCTCTTTGTTTTCTTCTAAAGTTTGAGACAAATGGTGATTTGTGGCTGGAGCTCTTAGCACACAAAGTTGGCGTCATGGTTGGACTACTGTTGACAAAACTCTGTAGCTGCGTGTAGTGTCCATTTCTCATCAATCCATGAATTACTCCCTCAAGCCATGCAATATTACTGAGTTCAAAAGGTTGACGTGATGTTTACTACAAGTAGACACTACTTGTGCACTAAGATTGAATGAGAAGTTACCAACTATAAGCTCCACACCATACACCAACTTGCACTCACCCACACTAAAAGCTAACATACAATGATCCTCACCATAACTTCATTGCATCTCCACATATAAGCAATACCTTACTCCAAATATCCATACAAAACACTTGCTGCATGAAAGTAGAAAGTGAATTTCCTCAAAAGCACACAACTTGTATATTAAGTTGTTGAACAATCGGCTGCTATTACACTCCACCTTATGCCATGAGCTCACTATATAATCAAATCCCTTCACAAATCAACACAGACACTCCATTTTCATCCTTGTTTTTTAGTTTTCGATGTTCTTTCATCTCTCTCTCTCTCTCTCTCTCTCTCTCTCTCTCTCTCTCTCTCTGTCTCTCTCTCTGTCTCTCTCTCTCCACAAGAAAAGTTTGTTACAATTTTGTAACAAACTCTTCCACCCACATCTTCATCTTCTCCTTCAATCAACAACATCACACGCATCACTCTCCACTTTCTCTTCCTTCATCTTCATCCAACTAACTCCATAACCGAATCTCTACTTTCAATCACTCTCACTATCTCCAAATCCTAATCAAATCAAAGTTCAGAAGCTCCCTTTTATCTCGACATCAAGAGCCTTGCCGTCACCATCTCTAATGCTGAATATTGCAAAGTAGCTTTTGACTTCGTTAGATTTAATCCTTGAGTTTATTTCTCAAGGATCCATCCTTGTTCAAAACTTATCTCGTTCAAGATTCAAGAACAAGCAGTGGAGATTTTCTTTCTGTAAACTAAAGATATCGTTTAGGTACGCCTTCTAATCCCTCTAAACATGATAGTAACACATGAATGAGTCTTATGCATCAACTATTGCGTATCGTATTTTGTATGTTTGAATCTTGAGCTCGTTTCAATTTCTGAGATATGATGATTTATTTGAACGCCGAGAGAATATACTTGAGTGCTATAGAGTTTAGCCAAGAAAAAAATTGATTTGGTTATTGAGATTATTCTGGAAAATATCAAATTGTATGGTTCATTAGTTTAGTACGGGTAAACGCTCTGTTTTTAGTTGGGGAAACGCCCTTGAAAAATATGTAGATTAAATTATATTGAAGTGTTTTTGGCACAACTTGTAAAAGCTCAAGTTCATAAGTAATATCTCAGAAGATCACCTAGGGATAGGAGTAGTTAAACATTCAGCAAAACTTGAATAAATAACGGGTGTCATCTCTCTAAATCTTTTTCTTTTGATTTTTGATATTTATTTTACTATGATATTAAAGAAGACTAACACAAATTGTTTTCACACCCTGTTTTTACTAATTTTTCCATTTATTTTGTCTAAAAATTATTAATTTTATCCCTGGTGTTGTCTAAAAATAAACTATTAAGTGAGGAATATACAACGAAAGGAGGGGTTGAGCCCGTGCGCGTACCCGGGCTCGCTGGACGCCTTGATATTAATTATATTAAAAAAATATATAACTAAATGATATAAATAATTTTGTTTGAAAATATAAATTAATGGTGTCAAAATATTAAATTTTAAAAATAATAATTTGAATTTTATTTACACTTTATGAATGAACGGCTAATTATTTTAAATATTTAATATTTTTTAAATTTTATTTATTTTATTATTTTAGGCCTATTATATGAACTTAGCACATTTTTAAAGGAAATATGAAAGCTACTTATCTTAGGCCCGACAAAATCATCAAATTGGCTGGTTGGAAATGTTCGACTCTATATATGACGGGAAGGGTTCTGCTTGTCAAATTAGTAATTCAAAGCATGTTGATTCATAATTTCTTTTGCTACTCTTGGCCTGTTAGTTTGCTTAAAGAAATTGAAAAAGAAGCCAAAATTTTCATTTGGACAAGTGTCTTTTTTTAAAGGAAGCTTGTTTTAGTGGCTTGGGACTAAATGTGTAGGTCGCAAGCGCATGGTGGTATAGGTTTGAGGTCTCTCTTAAAGCTGACTGAGAAAATAAATTTAAAGCTTGCTTGGAATCTTTTAACAAGAGATGAAGATTGGGAAAACATTCTCAAAGTTAGAACATTCAAATCTTATGGCGTTATTAAACACCATATTTTTTCTATGAGTGCATGAATACCTCGGAAACGTATTTTGAATGATGTAAAATATTCTCCTAGCACAAATCCTTTAACGAAGCCACAAAGTTCACGTGAAAGATATATGTCAAACTTAGGTCGACTCATATGCATGCTAGGTCGACTGATGAAGAAAAGAAAAACAAACTAGCCTCCCTACCAAATTGGTCGACTCACAACTCTTCCAGGTCGACCTATAATGCAACAATGTCATGTTGGAATTTTTTGTCAAATTTAGGTCAACTCACAAGAAGGCTAGGTCGACCTATAGTGAACCAACATCCAACTGAAACTCTTTGCATAAATTTGGTCGAAGAACAAGCCCTAGCAAGTCGACGCATCGCTACAAAATCTGATTTTTTGTGCATCAGATCGTTTGTTTCAGCTCACCTTTTGTGCATACATTTTCAAAACAACTTTGAAACCTGAAAGATACGTAAGTCTTCTCATTTTCATTCTTCTTCTTGTTCACTACACAATTACACATAATTATTCTTGTGTTGTTGATACATGATCAAGCTTGATAACGTCCATGGATAGGAATTGAACGTTCTTTTAGGTGAAAATTGCTGGCGGTTTCATTGAATAAGGTGATTTGGGGTTTAGTCCTCCAAGATCAAGGTAATTTCATAAAAACAAATTTCATATATATTTAAATATCAAACGTGTAATTTCATAAATAGTTTTGTTTTTGTAAAACATTTATTTTCTTAGTGAGAAAGATTACATTCTATATTTGGCAGAAGCTCTAGCTGTGCAATTTTTCTATTTCTGCCGTAGCTTAATTGAAACTTATTTTTTTATTAATTGCTTAGTTTCTCAGCATTCTTATGTAAATTGAAACATACATTTATCAAAAACTAATTAATTTTTAATAAAAATATGTATTTGAGGTTAGATTTATAAACTCAATGGTTTTAATTAAAAATATCCTTTAATGTATATTCACCTATGAGGTTAGATTTAAATTTATAGTGGCAGAAACAAACAAAATCACCTTTGATGGTTTTGTGCCTAAAAAGACATTTGTAGAGAGATAGAGAAGATCACATTAATCTTAAAAAAAAGAATCACATAAGAGAAGAATACCAAAATCACACAATGACATGAGATGTTTACAGCTAGCATCATATGATAAGACAATAGAAAAGGTAATAAAAACAATTGTACTATATGTTTTCTGCTATAGCATAGAAAGGAATTAAATAAGTACATTGAATAATTGAAGACCTATGAGATTGTATCATATAAGAGTTTATGTTATGCAATATAAACTTTTTTTAGTCTATATTTAAAAATATGAGAGTGGAAGTTAAATTGCTATCTGTATAGTGGTCTCCACCCTCAAATTTATGGTCCATAGCATTTAAGTATAGACAATGATATTAGTAAGTTGCAAGTAGTTTTCGTGTAAAAAGGTGATAAAAACAATTGTCCTATATATTTTGTGCTATATCATAGAAAGGATATAAGGACATTGAATAATGAAAGATTTATGTTCACATGAGTGAGAAAAAAAATATGAAGGCTCTTTTACATGTACAAATAATTGTAAGTATATTTTACATAATTGATTCAATTATTAAATTATCTTCAAATTTAACATCTGATTTTCTTATTTATTTTAGTTTGTATTAATTGAGCTTTTATCCTTTAAATTTTTTTTATTAACTGGGCTCTTAGTCTTCTTCATAGTCTTAAATTTAAATCTTTACTTTTTTACAAACTATCCTTACTATTTGTATTTGTATATGTAAAAAGTTAGTGTATTATAAAATTTAAATTATTTTATTTTAAAACCCATCTAATGAATTTTAAAATTATAATTGTATGCTTAAAACTGACTATCAAACTAAAAATCAATTATAAAATTTATTATAATTATAACTAGTTGAGTAGTGGATTTGTGTCTTGAGAACGTGGCTTCTCACATGCCAAAACAAGGGAGTGATATCAAGAATTTCTTCATCGATAACTAGATTAAAATCCATCAGCAATAGAACCATTGCGAAGAAAGATGTGTGTGACGTGTTTTCCACTAAACAATTGGTAATTAAAATTTAGCATCCCATGAGTTGAAACTACTTTCCTCACTGGTAATATACTATATTATTACACTATATTTAGAGAAAATAGGATATGAATTTGTTGACATTCATAGTAAATATTATTTAGTTTACACTTGATTTTTATAAAATCGTGTGTAAATACGTTTGATTTAAATGTATTTATGTAATAATTTACACCCATTTTATCTAAAAAATGGTGAAATATATCCTCTATTTACATCCGTTTTAAAATAGATATAAAGTCTTATAATATTTTCCACTGTATAAATTTACATCATCTAATAACGGATATAAAATGTATAAAAAACAGGTGTAAATTTCTCTTTTGTACTAATGATCTGAGAACAACTTACACACATGTAAAAATTTAAAATAAATATTATTCATGTTTAAAGTTATATTTTATTAACAAAACCATAATTTCAAACTGAACAACTAACATAGACTATATATTTAGTTTAAATTTTTTTTTAAAATTATAAACTTTATTCATTTATGTCTTATATGAAAGTATATATATTTGAGATATGACAGAAGTGTAATCTATACATTGAGACTTACAAAATCTACGTTTGTCTTCAGTACTTGTTGTATATCACAAACAATTGTATGCCACCATGTAAAGATTTAATATAACAATGTGTGTTGATTGTGATTTTTTTCACTATTCTGTAGTTAACTAAAATTTTTTAAAAGAATGAATTATATTAATATCTCAAATTCCATCTTTTTGATCAATTACATATTTTTAAAACAAATAACTCTATTTCTTATTCAAATTAAAAATGCTATTTGTTTGTCGGTTCGTCACAAACAAATTTTGGTTAATTCTGATTACTAAAGATACATCAGGTTAACACCTATGTTCTTTATTATATTTTTCTTTCATTTTTCTTTTTTTAGTTCTTTTCAATTAAGAAGGTTGGAGATGAAAAGTTAGTCAAAAAAATAAACATATATAAAAATAACAACTTTTTAATAAACACACAAATATATTAACGTGGAATACAATCCATGATACAATGGTAGTCATAACATAAACTCAGAAAACAAACAACTTGCAGAAAAGAAAAATGAAATTAAAAAGTGCAACCTAAGCATCTTCTTGGATCCAAATGTCAATGCTTCCAAGAAAATACTTTTATTTAATAATATTGAATGATAATCCTAAGGATTATCATTTGTAATGGTGGCGGCAGTGGTGTTATTGGTGTTGTTGTATGAGGCGGGACAATGTGGCGGATGTGGGCAGACTTTCCCTGCCACTGCCAACACCATGACTGAAATGATAAGAGCAAAGAAAATAAGAAACATAGACTTCATTTTGATGATAATTTTGGAATAAGAGAGAAAAATGATAAAATGATAGAAGAAGAGATAGTAATATTTATAGGGGAAGAAGAGAGGAAAATGATAAAATGATGAAACATAGATTTCATTTGTGTGGATGAGGATTCTATGGTGTAGAATGCATAAGGCCAGCTGGAGGGTAAATTGGAAATGGATTTGTATGTAGTGCTTTTCTAGAAGGAGAGTATGGTCCAAAGTTTGTGACATATGTCTGTGGAATAACTAATGTAAATTGAGAATTTACCATGTTGTCACTTTATCTTTAATTTGAAATTGTTAAATATTGATAAGAAACTTATTATCAATGATACTATCAATTATCTTATATCTTGATTAGGTATTGATTGCCACTTTATTAGACAACCTGTAAAATTAGGCTTCCCTTATAATTTCTGTCTAGTAATGAAGTTAATACACCAACTTAATCAACAAACAGTGCAAGTTGTGTGTGTCACATGGTATTATTAATATTAAAACGAGACAACATGAAATCACAATTTGGTATATTTATACAGTACAATTTTGGCATTAGAAGGAGATGGAAATACGACATTTTGACACAAGCACGTGATTATCCATCATCATATGAACAAAGTGACTCATTAATATTAAGAATTTAATTAAGGGATGTATATCGAGTCTCTTTTTCTACACCTTTTTCTTTTTTAAGTTCTGTAAATTATGAGACTGACGTAGACATTTGAAAAATGATTCTTTATCAAGTTGATTTAAGTATATCTTATATAAAATGGAAAGGTTTAAGATTTGTTTTGTTAATATAAAAAAACATTGAAAGTTGCAGTGCAAATGATTAAAAGGAACTTTGAATTTTCAAGAAAACACTTTTATTTAATTGAGAACATTTTATTACATAATTTTGAATGATAATCATCAGGATTATCATTTAAGTGGGGGACATTGTTGTAAGCAGCAGGTGCATCTGTGTCAACTGAGGTCTGATGCGGAGTGGGAAGCAGCCCTACAGTTCGGAGGATGAGTCCCCTCCCACCTTCCATAATATGATGTTTTGGTGGTAGATCCAACATAATTGATACTCACATAATCAACTCGAAAACCGTAATATTAACAAACCGAACAATAAATCTGAAAACTAGCAATGAGTCTGGAAAACCGCATTTTTCAAATTTTCTTATGGTTACATGATAAAAAATAAATTGAATCCACTTTTACAGGAATAAAAAAAAGAACTTGAGGAAGTACGATTTCAGAGAGATTAATGAAAAGAAATTGAATTTTGCGCTGAATAATATCTTGATTTATTGGTTGTCGTTTTTCAAAGAGCCTAGAGTTGCGTAGGAGGAAATTATCAAAATTTAGAAGCAATTTTTGTGGGGAAAATTGGAAGAGCAGTTAGTTGAGATAGTTTGTTTGGATAAAGAGGTATAGAGTGTTGGGAGTAAAAGGGTGGAGTTGTTTAATCTCGCGTTTATTAGTAAGTGGGGGTGGAGGATTTGTTAAGTTTGGGTTCCCTTCCTATGTGGAAAAAAACTGAAATATCAATAGCCCATTTGTCTCACTTATTTAAGTGAAGAATGTCAATTAAGGGTTAACAAAGATAGAAAAAAAAAAAGAATTTAAAATTGAGAAAATAAAAGAGAGACTCATTATATTCCTGTTTTTTCTGCACCAGCCACACTAAATCGACAGTCTCAGATTCATCACCAATGGATCGAGCGGAAATTTTATGGTCATGTTTGCAACTCATATATCTAACTTTTGGACGTTCACAATTTGAAAATCAAGTTTGAGCTGAGATATATGAGCCTCGCATTGGAGCTGTAAATTTGGGTTATTTTACTGCTTTTGGATTCGTGTTTGTATGTTAAGTGTGTTTTGTGATTTGCGATTGTTAGTATTTGTTTGTGAATCACTTTAAGATTCTCTTGTAACCTCTGATCAGTGGTTTTCACACGTATTTTTACCGTTATTTTTAGTTATCTTTGAAGTATTTTATTTTATGTTTTAATTCATTATTCGTCATTTTATGCTTTGGTTTTGTGTTTAAGTGTTTGCAGACTCAGATGAATGAAGTGGAGAAAATCAGTGAAAAAAATGAAGAAATTGAAGAAAAGCACATATGCTGGTCACACGCGTCCCCAGACGCGTTTCTTGAAGCCAAACTGCACTTCTCTGGCAAGACGCGTCCCTAGACGCGTTTCCTAGGTCCACACGCGTCCAGCAAGAGAAAAGTGCTCCTCCTGCCCACACGCGTCCCTGGACGCGTTTCCTGATTCCACACGCGTGTCCACACGCGTCCCAGCAGCCAGAATTGCAAAGGAAATTGTCCCTCTGCCAAGACGCGTCCCCAGACGCGTGCCAGAAGAGCCAGACGCGTGTCCACACGCGTATGCACGTGATTTTTGGGCCTGTGTTGCTGAAAAGCCCAGAATGACAGTAATAAAAGAACCAGAATGCGTTTGGACAAGGGGTCGACGAATTGGGGAGCGAAAATACCTTGTAGAAGGCTGGAGAACTCAGATTCTATGCGAGGATTGAAGATTTCTATGAGCTTTTGCCATTGAAGATTGGATTTCCTTCATTTATCTGTAATGTCTACAATTTACACTATTGTTTCTGTTATTTTCATGAGTAGCTAAACCCCCCATTGCTAGGGGGGTGACCCTGATGCTGATTGTGATGAATTTATTCCATTGATGCAATAACTATTTGACTTTTCATATCTGTTAATTTGTTCTTCATCCGTTAATAATGCTTTATCCGTCGGAAAAACGGATTCTGAATATGAATGAATAGTGTAGCTGGACGGCATATTATTTGTGGACATGATTAAGAACTTATAATATCTATATCACCTAGGACTAGGGATATCATATTGTAACCGGAATTTCTTGTTATTGGAATGCTTGATCATAACCGTAATTATCTATGGACATAGTAATTAGGTTGTGAGGTCAAAGATCTTTTCACTAAGGCCTTAGGATTAGATACTCTAAAGAACCGGTAATTAAATATGAAAAGCATGTTATTGTATTGAGACAGAAAATTCGTTGCATGAAGAATCATTCACCGTCCCTAGCAATCTACTCATCTCTGTTCATCGTTCTCTTATTCTGTTTATTTACTTTAATTGCAAAACCAATCAAAACAACCTTATTGAACTTTTGTTTAATTGAAACACTGATAAAACTCTATATCGTCAAGCAGTCCTTGAGATTCGATACTTGGGATTTTCCCATTACTACTACATAGGCAAAAATAGTACACTTGCTATTTTCCTATCAAGTTTTTGGCGCCGTTGCCGGGGACTGCCAAAGATAATTGAGTTTTAGATTTATTTCAATTAAAATTTTGTTGCTCTGCGACTAAAATTTTATTTTCTGCACTATTTATTTTTCCTAATTCTAATATTTGTCTAATCTGTGTATGCGAGGTAAGGCCTCAGCTGAATTTCTTTTTGACGCAGAAATTGAAAGAACTTTGCACGCAAGGCGTAGACAAGCTCGGTTGGCTAATCTGGAACCTGAAGAGGAAATTGTGTCAGTTCATTCTGATTCAGAGACTGAAAGTGAAGAAGAAACCATGGGTGAAAATCCTCCTCCTCCTGAGAGGCTCCTTGGTGACTACGGTGTTGCAAACAACCCGGGAGGAAGACTCACAATTGTCAACCAACCGGTAAATGCGGCAAATTTTCAATTGCATCCGAGCACAATAAATCAGCTGGAAAGAAAACCTTTCACCGGAAAGGTTAATGAAGATGCAAACAAGCACCTACAGAGATTTCTGACCATGAGCACAACTCTAAAAATTGAAGGGCATACAGAAGAAGCAAAGAAGCTGAGAATGTTCCCGTTCACATTAGCCGAAGAAGCAGAAGAGTGGTTCTATTCTCTCCCAGCAGGCAGTATCAGATCATGGGAAGAGATGGAGAAGGCTTTCTTGAATGAGTATTTCCCCGCCTCGGTCTTTATAAGAAAGAGGTATGACATTTTGTACTTCAAGCAGAAGGAGGGTGAGCCCTTAGGAGATGCTTACAAAAGATTCAAAAGAATTCTAGTAGCATGTCCCACTCATAATATGGACAAGACCGAACAGATGCAAGTATTTGTCAATGGGCTCAGAATGAAAACAAAGCAATTGATCGATACAGCAGCTGGAGGCTCAACAAATTTCACAACAGCCTCCGGCATCACAAAAATCATTGAAGCAATAGCTGCAAATGAGCATTTGGAGTTGTATGATAGGTGTGCTAGCAAACCAGAAGGAATCATTGATCTAAAGCTGGAAACCTCAAAAATCCGAGTTGAAGATGCGATAGCTGCAGAGGTAGAAAAGAGACTAAAGGCTATCAATATAGGTACTCAACAGGTTGCTCAAGTGCAACAAGCTCAACATGTAATCTGTGAAATTTGCAATGGTCCTCATCAAACTGTTTGTTGTGTCGCAACTCCCAAGCAAGTTGAAGAAATCAAATTCTTGCGGCAAAATAATCCTTATTCTAACACCTATAATCCTGGGTGGAAGAATCATCCCAACTTCGCTTGGAAAGATCAACAACAACAACAAGGCCCTCAGAAAGCGGAGTGGGACCAAGAAGGCCCACTGTGAATAAATAAAACCAGTATCATAAAATGCAACTCTTTTAGTTAGCTTCACGTTTTATATTAAATGCTTCTTGGTCAGTATACTAACAAATCAAACTTGTAGCGCAAACGGTAAGACCAAGAAGAGTGTGAGTGAGAAGACTGGGGTTCAAACCCTGGTGTCATACATTTGTTTTTTTTGCTATTTGTTGGTTGATAAATCCAATGCGCTTGTCTTCACTACCCCCAGGGTGCACCCCCATTTACCAGCCTTTGGATTCCCATTGAGGTCAGATCTAAGACACCAAGATGCGTGCATTCAAAGGATATTCAAATATCAACCACACATGATTCGTGCCAGGTTTTTTTTATAATTTTTTTATTTTTATTATTTAATTATTTAGATAAAAGCCGTTGGATTCCCATTGAGGCCAGATCCAAGACACTAAATTGCATGCATTTCAAGGATATTCAAATATCAACCACACATGATTGGTGTCTGTTTTTTTATAATTTTTTTATTTTTATTGTTTAATTATTTAGATTAAATGTTAATTAATTATGTTTAATTTAATTAATTTATTTTAGTAGGGTTAGGATATAAAATTAGGATTAGGCGAATAATTATGGTTTAGGATTATCTCCCGATTATTTCGATTTAATTTATTTATTTAATCAGGTTTAACTGTTAAAAATCACAAAAACCCTAAAGAGTGATCAACGTATTAGGGTTTGCCCAATTCCACTTGCCATTTGGCCAAAATATTAGGGTTTTATTTATTATTCGTTTCGACCGAATTAATCGGTCGAGATAGTTAGTAATCAATTATTTAATTAATTAGATTCAAATACGGTTTATTTTGCTAAAACGTTTTAACCATTCTATTGGTTACGATGATTAGCATTTTTTCTTTTTATCAATTCGTTACTATTTTTAATCAAAACTATTGATTATGAGGAGTAATGATAAATTAATAATTTAATTTTAAAATACATTCAATTGGCTAAATAGTGATAATCGAATCTATCGATTAGAAATGTTAGCAATCCTTCATTAAATCTGTTAACTATGGTGATCAAACCTATTTATCATTGCGATTAATAGAACAAATTAAAATCAGGGTTGTACGCCAAATCTTAAAACACTCTTTCATATTCAAACTACGGATTTTCATCACTGTGATAAGGTAATTCAAAATACCTTGCAAACTACGGATTTTCATAACTTCGATAAGGCAATTCAAAATGCCTTCATACATTCATATTAAATCTAAGGCGTACAACCCTGCCCCGAACTATGTTGACTATGATCCTCCCTAAGGAGGTACGTAGGCATTTGGCAACAAGGCTAGTCCCATTCCCCAAAATTCTAAGTAGGTTCGAATTTTTCCGTTCACCCTATTCATTTCCTTAGCTATAAACCTTAACACTTTTAGCCATAAACCCTTGCCTTAAACTCAAAATATTAGGAAAGGGTTAAGGGTGCCTAACACCTTCCCTTGACCTAAATATAATAAATTATCCCGAATCTGTTAACTGCGTAGGGTTTCCTATTCGCCATGGTAGAATAGGTGGCGACTCTAAAAGACTAATTTTTAGGACAGGTTGCTACAGCAAGGAACGCGGTTCTGAACTCTGTTTGGGATGCGTCCAATAGAGTTGGGGAAACATGAAGAATTAACTTGCTAATGCCTAGAGACTGACATAGCAAGTGCTCGATGATGCGTGTCTTTAGTTGCATGTTGTGTATGATTTTTTAACCTGTTTAACCTATGAATAGGTTTTAGCATGTGAAAAGGCGCTTTAACCCGTGACGAGACGTTTTTACCTGTGAATAGGTGCCTTTGGCATGTGAATAGGCGTTTTTACCTGTGAATAGGTGCTTTTGGTACATGACTTGGCGTTTATCCTTTGAATATGAGTTTTACCTGTGAATAGGTGCTTTTGGCCTGTGAATAGGCACTTAGCCTGTGAATAGGTGTTTTACGTGTGAATAGGTAGTTTTGGCCTATGAATAGGCGCTTAGCTTGTAAATAGGCATTTTACTTGTGAATAGATGCTTTTGGCCTTTGGATAGGCGCTTAGCCTGTGAATAGGTGTTTTACCTGTGAATAGGTGCTTTTGGCTTGTGAATAGACGCTTAGCCGGTGAATAGGCGTTTTACCTTTGAATAAGTGCTTTTGGCCAGTGAATAGGCATCTTTGGCCTGTGAATAGGCGCTTAGCCTGTGAATAGACGTTCTTTACTTGTGAATAGGTGCTTTTACCTGTGAATAGGTGCTTTTACATTTGAATAGGTGCTTTTACATTTGAATTGGAACTTTTACCTATGAATAGGTATCTTTGGCCTGTGGGTAGGTGTAACACCCTTCTAAACCCCGCGGCAGTTTAAAAAAATTAATCAGAGTAAAAACATATGCACAAGGGTGCCACAATTATTTAAAGTAAATAAATCAACTAAGGTCAAAGTCATGCTTCATTAGGAAACTGTTCACCAAAACATAAATCATGTTTATCACAGCGGAATACTAAACATCATCAAATACAACCAAATGGAGTCATAATTCAACATCAAATAAAATGGATAGTTTCATAAGAACTTCTATAACTATCGTTCCCCAGTGTTACAGATCAGAGCATGACCGACACGACCCAACATAAACGGATAAACTCTATGAGTCATCCTCACCAAGCACTAATGCCGCTACTCCTCAATCTGAAAATGACAACATGTAAGGGCGAGTCTCATTCTCAATTAGTAAATATTATGCAATTCATAAGCAACAAGCATCATAATATACCGTTCACCCAATTATACATATTCAGATTCACATCCATTATTAATTCACACAATAATAGATCACATCACATACTACAGAAATCCATACAATCATATCATGACAAAATGCATATGACACAACTGACACTATGCATGTGGTACAAATATACCGTGGAATCAATCCACCTAACCGATCTACGCCTCATCGAGATACGGCCCACCGACACAATTTCCACACAATGGGAAATATGTCCACCAACGATCCAAACCTCACCGGGATCCAACATCAATGCATATAAATGAATGAAACACATATAACATACTTAAAACACACTAAATCACGATGAGCAACTCATCTCAACACCACATCACCGAATAAGTATGTACATGTTTTCAACATCATTCAAATAGTCATGCATCCATCACAATCATAATAACAAATCATACCAATTCATCATCACATCAAACACATTGTCACACCTATTTCATATGCACACAATGTTCAATTCTCATCAAGTAATTAAATCGAGTTTTTAAAGAAATAAGGTCGGATAATACCAATATTCATCATTCACCATATAAAACATTTAATTACTTGCACAACGCCCAAAACGACACTAAGAAATGATACACGGATCAAAAGATACATTATTTTGAAGTTTGGAAAAATTTCACACACAGCAAGGTTCGCTCAGCGGAGCAAGGCAGAAGCGAAACCCTTCAGACCCCCGCTCAGCGGACCTCAAGCAACGTCAAACAGAAGCGAACCACGTTGGGACCTCCGCTCAGCGGACCCCCCTCCGCTCAGCGGACCTGCGATTTCAGCAAACTGTAAGGATCATTACAAATTCAATTTACAAAGGTATTTGAAACCACATATGAGCATTCTAAAGCAATTGAAAAGTAATCGAAAAACAAGTAAGCAAACTTAAGAGCCCATGGATAACCATGGATACAAAGGGTGCTAACACCTTCCCTTTGTATAACCTACCCCCTTACCCAGAATTTCTTAAAGGTCTTTTTTCTGTTTCTTTTATAAACCTTTCCTTAATTGGATAAAATAAAAGGTCGGTGGCGACTCTGTGAATTTTCAAAAATGCGAAAGCATAAGCGATAAAAAAGAGTCAGTTCACGTATCTCTCCCGCTCAGAGGTATGGCCCGAAAAAAAAGGATGTCCACACTCAAGTTATAAGAATGTTTGGAAGTGAAGAGATATGATAAGGGGCTGTTTGGAATATGATCGAGTTGAAGAGAATGAGTTTTGGAGTGAAATTTTCGTAAGCAAAACGCAGGAAAATTGTCGAATAGCTGCAGAACTTCGAAAATTCATAACTGGAGTTCTGGACATCCGATTTGAGTTCCGTTTGAAGCGTCGGAAAGCTAAAGAGATGAACTTTGTTATAAAAATGGTTTCAGCACTGTAACATATTTAATTGTGACAGGATGATGTTGGAAAGAGGTGAAGTTGCGGTTACGCGTGCTCTTAGAACTAGACTTGTTTGTTGGTACGGCACGAGATGTCAGTGTCTGAGTTGAACGGATTGAAGGAATAATTAAAAGGTTTGTTGAGAAGCAATTTTAGGAATTAAATGTACCAATCGGGGAGTTTGGGATATATCGTATATAGTGTCGCTGCATGATGTCGGTGTTGCATTTTCGGACAACGATTGGAAAATTCATATCTTGAGATCCGAGTGTCTGATTTAAGTGCCGTTTGGGGCATTACGGAGCTGATTTAATAACCATGATATATGTTGTTATTCGATGTTTAAAACTTGTCTAAAATGCGCTACAATGCACAATTTGGTGATGTTTATGTGTAATATTCGTTTGGGGACGAATTAGTGGATGGAGAAAAGTGCTTTTACTGTCAAAACTATGAATTTTGCTGTGCAGGTGCGTAGGAACCGGTTCCTGTGTGGGAGGAACCGATTTCTCATTATAAAAACAGAGGCGTGGGAATTCTGGGTTGCTGGGAACCGGTTCCCAGATAGAGACAACCCGGTTCCTCATAGTAAAAATCATAGACGAGTTATGGGAAGCATCCAGGAACCGGTTCCCATGTGGGAGGAACCAGGTTCTACTGTGAGTTTTTGGAAAATTGTTTTTACTTTAAAAACCCATAACTTTTGATCCTATGAGGAGAAATTCTGAAGTCGGTTAAGGAAGCGCAAAACTTGTTGAATAGGAACACCTACTACCGTGATTGTTGAAACAAAATTGAGTAGAATATGTTGTTGAGGAATAAGTTGATGAGATGTTCAGTAATAAAGATGATTTGAGTGCCGATGGATTTTAGTGAGAAGAGACTTAGTAGTAAAGATGAAATAAACTTTAGAACTCTTGGAGTCGTATTTGGGAGACCAAAGTAACGACAAGTATAAAAGGAGAATTGTAGAGAACTTTTAACACCTATTGATGTGAGGAAGACTTTGTTGAGATGTCGAGTGGAATGACATTGGGCGCGAAAGATGTCATGGAATTTAGGGTAAAACCACGAGTTATGAATGTTGTCGCGGTCTTTTGCTAAGAGGAGGATTTTGATTTGGAACGAGGTGAATAGTAATGTACAAGTATATTAGTGATTATGAAGTTGGAAGTACTTAACAGGTGTGTGATGCTAAGTGACCATGAAGCAGATTATGTAAAATGTTTGGATGTTGGTATCACACTGACAAGATCCAATGAGAGGGAAGTGTGCGAGTTGTAAATACTCAGAGTGAACTATTGGACTAAGACGATGTTAATGAGTTTGAGTGCAAACTCGGAGAAGGACACTATTATGTAGTAACGACGGTTTATGCTTAAATATGGTTGTCGGCTATCTATTGACAAATTGAGGACTTGATCACCCTTAATCTCTTGTTGATAGTAGACGGAATCATATAGATAGGATGAGCTTGTTTGTTACCTTAATGGTTTAGGATATGATGGATACCAAGCCGTGAGAATAATCACTCACCATGTTGTATGAATTTATGAAGAAGTGAATAGGAAAGAGTGCAATATATTGGACGATGACTTAAGACGGGTAAACAGAATCGCGCAACCAAAGTGTGATGTGGAGTAGTGTTATGAGTATTACTCGTGGGCAGTGAGGAATTAATATGCTGGGAGCCTACATAGAGGATGTGTATTGATCTATATGTTGGATTTATAATCTAGTGGATGAAAGGATGTCATTTCGGAGAATTAGTACTCTTTTAAAATAATTGTCGAGATGATGAGTATTTTATTCTGGATGTACTTAGTTAACAAGTATGTATTCAGCAAAGCTAAGGTGATGAGTTGATACTATATGATGCTACGATAATCTTATGATGTGGTAAGGTGTTATTGTAGATACCAGATGTAATGAGGAGTTATACTCTATGAAGGACGAAGTTGATATAATTCTTGGAGAAGAGCGGACTTCAGTTTAAACTATTTCATAAGCAATGGTATATTAAGAATGATGAGTGTGATTATAATTACTTGTGTGTACTCGTTCTGATGGTCAGAATGTTTAAGTAGAGGAAGTGAATCAGGAATTTGTTTTTGAATGCGAGTGAGTGTTGCTAAATGGTAGATTATTACCATGTATGATAAAGAAGGATTCTTGAACGAATGAGTAAAGAGAGTCGGAATTGGGTAAGACTGAGAAATCTAATTGGTAATGACGATTGTAATGAGTAATCAAAATAGTGCAGCAAAAGTGGAATGTAACGTGTTGGATAATTGCTGGTATGACTCGAGAGGAGTCAGATAGTTGAAATTCAATGGTATAGGAATGTTATTATCGAGCTCTTGAAGGAAGCAGCTGGTGAAAAGTGTAAGTGTTATTTCATCGCTAAGATGGAAAAGTGTGTCTAAGGTTGGTACGTTCGGTAGATGGAATTCTTTACTGCAGTGTTGATCGGGGGTGGTCATACCATGGTTGTGTAATTATATTACTCAGTTATTGGGCGTATTGTATGGATCTCACCCCGACGTTTCATCGTTGTTAATCTTTTGGAGATATGGCGAGTGGTATACATTTGAATGGTCGAATGCGACATAAGAGCTGAGATGGAATGCATGAGACATGTTTATGTTGGTTATGTCAGATGAGTTTTGAGGTTCGACTAAGAAAGTGTTAACTGAGAAGAGGAGAGTCAGATGGAAGACTCCTATTTGGAACCTTTCACTAGAAATATGTTTTCGAGGACGAAAACTCTTTTAGTGGGGGAGAGTTGTAACACCCCATATTTTCTAATTTTAATTTAATTGGAAATTTAATTAATGATTAGAATTATTGGTGGTTTGTGGAAAATAAATTGGAAAAGAATGGTTTGTGGTACTGGGCCAGGTGTGATGTTAGTAAGAAGGAGGTGTTAAGTTAGTAAAGCCCATTACTAAATTAATGTTAATTTTATAAAATAATAAGGAAATTGGGAAAAGAAAAGGTTAGAGGGAAAAGAGTCAGAACGTGAAAATGAGAAGTTGAAGAGAAGAGCTGAGGAACGTAAAGAGGAGCCAAAGAGGAAGAGGACCAAGATGAAGAATTTGGCTAAGGTAAGGGGTGATTACTCTAATTATGTAGTATTATGATTTTGATGATGATAGGATTGAATTAAGGGATTAGAATCTCTATTTGGGATGTTAGGTTTTATGAAATTCCAACACTGACATGTATGATTTGATGAATTGATTGCAATTGATGATGTAGTATTGTTACATGATGTTGTGGTATGTTGTTTGTGCATTAGAATCATGTATTCGGAGTATTTTGTTGTTATCGATGATCAATTTCGTAATGGTATGAGTTGGTATGTGTTTGGGATGCATAAAAGTCTTAAAAATCACTTTTTTTAGCTACTGGGTTCGTGGGAACCGGTTCCCATGTGGGAGGAACCGGGTTCCACTGTGTTAGAATGTAAAAAAATGGCATTTTTGGGTCCAGGAACCGGTTCCCATGTGGGACGAACCCGGTTCCAGTACAAATTCCAGCAGCACGTTTTGAAAACTGTTCTAACTTTAAAACCTTCTAATTTTCAAACCGTAAGTCCGTTTTATATGCCGTTTTGGACGTTGTTCCTTAAATTGAATGCTTTACCCTATGAAATAAAGAAAACAATAATAACTTGTTTTTATTTTGAAAAGTATCGTTTTCTTCAAATGTGGTTTATTCTTGTTTTGCACGGTTGATGAGGTGCAATGAACTGTTGTTTTCATGATTGAATATGTGTAATGATGTGTGTTGTTATAATGTGATTGCTTTTGCTTGTTATGCAAATGGATGTTGTTCGTGGTAAATATGGTTATCATGTGTTTTGATGAATGATGATGCTGATGGATGTTATTCATGGTAAATGTTGTTATCATGTGTTTTGATGAATGATGATGATTGATTTGTTTTGAATGATGCATGATACATGTACATACTTGTTGGGACGTTGTTGGTAAGATGTGATAAGCGATGTTAAGCATCGGATTGATGATGAGATATGATGTTATAAGTATGTGACATGTGTGCATTCATTCACAAATCATTTGCATTGGAAGGCTAATTCCCATTGTGAGGAGATTAGCAGGCAGTCATCGTGTGCCCATGTGGGGTGTGAGCGATGAGGCAGTAGTCGTGTGCCCATGTGGGGTGTGAGCGACTAGAGGGAAGTATCAAAGAGAGAAGTCCTGTGATGTGATTCACGAATTTTGGTACCACATGCATAAGAGTCTGCATGGTCTTTGTATAAATTATGACATGTCAGGATGAAATCCGGTGTTATGATTGCGTTGTGTTATTGGTGCATACTATTGATTTGTGCTTGTGATTGGTATGAATTGATTAATCTGGATATGCTAAGTAGGGTGGATAATTGCTTATGAGATTCTATATCGGATGATTTATAATGCTATTTAATTATGATGTAGTCTCACCCTTACTTTGATGATTTCAGATTGAAGTAGAAGTTTAAGCGATCGATGAGGATGACTCGTAGAGTTTATCCGGTTATGTGAAGTTGTGTCGGTCATGCTCTGATCTTGTAACACTGGGGGTCGATAGTCTTAGAGTTACTTTATAGATTGTTGCCATTATTGGTTACGGATTATGTATTGTTGTTTTGTTTGGATATGTTTCTTAACATTGTTAAAATGAGTTTCCGCTGTGCTAAACACATGTTTTGATATTTGGTTTAAATCCAATAAAGCATGACAAACGACTTGGAGTTTTATCTATTTTATTAATTGTAACATCCTTGCTGTAAATTACTCTGATTTATTTATCTTTCGCGGGGGTTTTTAGAAGGGTGTTACATTATGATTGTGTTTATAACATGTATTCTATTGATATTCATGATGCTTGGTGTGTTCCAACTTGATTGGGTTGAGTTTGGGGGTTTTTGGATGAGTTTCGTATGCTGTTTTCTGTGTTTGGGATTTTCTGAAAATCGCCAGTTGGCGCCGCGAACCTTGTTGGCGCCGCGAACCTTGTTGGCGCCGCGAACCTCTTGGCAGAAACTTGGGAAAAACTGGATTTTCCCAATTCGCTCCGTGACCCCTTGTTGGCGCCGCGAACTGCTTGGTAGAAAGTTAGGGATTTTTGGATTCGCTCAGTTCGCGCCGCGACCCCTGTTGGCACCGCGAACCCTGTTTTGAAGAATCTTTTCCAAACTTTGAAATGATGTAACTTTTGAACCGTAACTCCTTTTTAAGTGTCGTTTGAACCTATGTGAAGCTATAATTGAGACCTTTCTGATAAATATGATCTAAGAATGCTTGTAAACCTTTTTGAATCTTCCTTTAAACGAGTTTGTTTGATGTTATGATTTGTGTGGTGAAGTGGTGTGTTGTTGTATGATGATGCAACGTAGCGACGTGATTGGGAATTGGTGAATTACTATAAAAGTAATGTTGTTAGTCGGTATTTGTGATGTATTTGTAAATATCGTGTTTGTGTGGATGTTGCATTTAGTGAGTCACATCCATTGCATAAAGAGACGGTGGCCTTAATGGTAAAAAGTGACGGTGGCCTTAATGGCAATTAGCGACGGTGTGCCCAGTGGAAAATCTTGAGATGTGGGAGTTCTACTCCAAATGGTACCACATGCATTTGCATAAGTCGAGTCACATGTGAATTGCATTCGAGTCTTACTTGATTATGATGTGGTGACTTGATGATGAGATGTTTGTTGCGATTGTGTGGAATTATACTTGCGAATTGTATTTATTGTCATAGTTGAATTGATGACATTGTTGCCGTTTCTTATTTGATTATGTGATGTGAAATCGTTGTATTGAGTATTGTGGTGAGAGGTGGTGACAAATGTATGATCTTTTATCTTGCTTGGAATGTTATCATACGCTTCTTTATAATGAATGATATCTCATCCCTTATGTTTGAATGTTACCCTCCATTGGTAACGTGCAGGTAACGACGGGGAGTAGCCGTGTACCTTATAGCTCGAGTCGGTGTGTCAATGCTCTGATACGTAGCACTTGGGGGGAACGTTTGTGATACATTCTGGTGTCTTGTTTTATGTCGATTATCTTTTTTTGAACTTTGATGTTATGTCTTGTGGAGACGTTTTGGACACATTGTGCCATGTTGGCAAGGATATATGTTGATCTAGATATGTGTTATTATTTGGATTCCGCTGCAATATTATGAAGTTGTTTGGATTTAAAATTTTGATGAATTATGAGTTTCCTTTGATATAAGTGTTATGTATCCATGTACTTTGAGCATGAATTATAGTTTTGTTTAAGTCGAATATGTGATGCCTCGAATTTGTTGCTTGTTTCGATGTTTTATAGTCTGTTTGCTCTTATTATTTGAGGGGTAGATTTGGGGTGTTACACACAACATACCTTTATCATGATCCATTCACACAACAATGTTCTCAACATTTGAAATAGTTGCCTAAGAGAAATAGGTACTAGTAGTTTGAGAAAAAAAATTAAAATAACAAGATTTGAAAAAATATATACCAAAAAAAACCATATTTTGGGAAAATTTACTAAAGTTTCTTGACTTAGCAGCACTCCATTGAGTAGGAGCCATTTGAAATGGCGCATATGTGTGCTTTTTAGGTGTATGCGTCATCTGAGATGGCGCCAATGTATACCCTAAATTAGGGTTGCCATCTCAGATGGCGCCTATGTACAATGTTATTTTATTTTTTTATTTTTTAAAATTTTTTAGGACAATATGTACTGAACGATAGTGAAAAAAAGTCGGAAACAAACGATTTAATTAATTTAAATTGACAGGTAAATTAGAAAACAATAGAAACAATAATTGATAAAGGGAAAATAAAGTACAATTAGTGTCTATCATCACCGTAACGCCTGTCGGTTCCGCATCCAAGATCACATATATCACGTTGAGTACGTGTACGGCGAGCCTCACCCCTTCCCCTTTGTGGTTCCTGTTGTGTCTGTGTTGATAGGCCTGGAAGGGTTTCGTCAATAATTTCTTTGTCAAGGAAATTCTCAAGGCCACCATAACGTCCCAGAAGCCGACTGTCGTAAATTCGGTTACCCATTCCTCAGGGCTTTGAAATGGTGGTGGGGGAGGAGTTGGAGCTATGACTTCTGGTTGGTAGCACTCGGAGGCACTTGCACGGCCTTGATAAAAGGAAAATGTTTTTCGGTGGGTGTTGCGTAGGCATATGGGCTACGGTGGTGAGAGGCTTGTGATATTAATGGGTTGCGGTAGTCACTTTCATCCCGTGGACCAAAGTCGAAACTTAGTTGGACCGTAGAGGAACCAGCCTCCTTGTGTTGGCTGAATGATCTTCCTTCTTGGTATTGGGTGGGTCGCATACGGTTTTGGAGAGGTGGTTGACTGCATGGTTGAATTAGTGGTTGGGACTAGATTTAAAATAAGCTGTGTTGTTGGTATTGGTCTTGCTGTTGTAAAGTGGATGAGTCTGAGTCTGGAATGGGTTATAATGTTGGTAGTTGTGTTGTTGGGAGCTGTATTGGTATTGGGTTTGTTTTTGGTATTTTTGTTGATGTTGTTGTTGTTCTTATCGTGGGATGATGTAGTTTTGTCGGCAGGGTCTATTAAGTAGTGTCGCGGCCGACAAAATTAACAGAGTCGCCATCGATATTTATTTGTTCCTAAAGAACGGGTAAAATGTCGAATAAAACCTACAAAGGAAAGGGAATGGTCATCGCAACCATATCGGGTTCGGGAGTCGGTTACGCGAGGGGAAGGTATTAGCACCCCTCGCGTCCGTTGTATTCAACGGGACCCATTTAGTTAGTCATGTGTTTGAGTGTTAGTGTGAATTATTTGCAATCTTCTACTTAGTGAGTGAGAAAAAGAATAAAAGAAGGGTTTTTTTTGTTTTTTAGTTTACTGGGCTCGCCAAGACACTGTGTCTTGTGCTTACGTATTCCCTCGTGCAATGGGAAAGTCAGAGCTCCGTAGTTCGGGGTAAAAACCACGAGTTTGTTGGTTGATTTTAGAAGAATGATGCATTAGACATTTCGAACGTTTGAACTTTGACTTTTTGCTCGTCTGAGAGGCTAAGTCTTTGTGTTCGTTTCGTGTCGAAATTGCTAAGACACATTCGTTTTGAAAATGTTTTCGAAGAGTTGCGCAAGGGCGAAATGGTAGTTTGATGGGTTGGAGTTGTTTTTTATGTGGGTGACAAGTATTGGATCACAAATCTAGAACAACAAACGATCCAATTACGAGGAATCGGAGGAACAAAATGTGTTCAACCAATCGTTTTCATCCCAAAAGTTTTCTTTATGAAAATGGTGAGGTGAAACATGGTTCACTTATTAAGTTTTTTTTATGCATGGAAGGACGAGTCTTAGACAATAGGTCTAACAACCAACGATCTAAATACTCGAAGTTGGAGGAACAAGTAGTGCTCAACCATCCCTTTTCACATCCATTTTATTAAGAAATATTTTGAAAAGGCACCTTGACGCTAGATTGAGGCTTGAGAATTTTTATTATAAAAGTGTTTTGAGTGGATCGGAAGATCTAAATATGTACAAGGTAATTAGTCTTCCCTAAAAAGACTAAGGACATATTTGTGGACTTTTATATGTTTCAATAATTAAATTAGTTTAATAATCTAATAACTAAATTAATCCTAATAATTTAAATTATTTAACTAGAAAATTGAATGTTTTTTTTAATATACTAGTCATACGACATCTTTTAGGGGGTTTTTCTATTGATATGAATTGTAACATGCTAATAAGATGTGATTCCATATTCTTTCACAATGTCTACAAATCGATTAAAATGAATATTAAATACAAGTTTATAAACCGACTAAAATGAATGTACTAAAATCATCATCGCAAAATATACTTTCAGAAAACAGACAATTTTGAAATAAAAATGCTCCGTTAAGAAGGCCATGACAGGTAAAAATGAGACCGCTAAAAGAGTCGAAAAAATTAAATAAGCACGCCAGGTTAAACTACGCGACTCGTAGATTAATAAAATTGACATCAGCAAGCTCGATTTTGAAATTTTCCGTCTGCTAATTTTACGTACATTTGAGAATTAATTCAACCGATCTGTCTATAAATCCAAAAATTTATTCTGGTTGACATTTTAGGCATTATGCTAGATGACATGCATGTTATGATATGCAGGTGATGCGATTGTCTGGTGAATGCATTGATTCATTAATCGAGGGGCGAAATTGGGGTATGACAGCTGCCCCTATTTAAACATCTTTAACCAGAAGATTTGAAGAACTCTTGTCTTTGAATCTTCATGGTGAAAGGTAGTTTAAATACTAAAGAGACCCCAAATTTTGTCCTCTGATGAAACAGGATGGATGGAATGAAGATACTATGAAAATGATAGAGGAACAAGTTCAGTAGCTCCTAGTTAAAAGCGGACTTCCCAAGGGGATAAAATATCAAATTCAATGCTCCTGACTAGCATGAATATTTTCAAAGTTGACAGATCATCGCCCTGCCATGTTTTGCAAATAGTTGATCGCAACAAACATGAGACAACTCTACTGGGGATAAAAAGAATTGTTCAGTGCTCTTGACTGACATAGATATCTTTTAATGTTGACAAATCTTCGCCCCGCCGTGAATTATAGACAGTAGATTGTAACAAAACATGCTTAAATGGTGGTGGATTCTCGCCCCTTTGAAGAATTGCATAAGTGAATTCCAACACACAAAACAGATAAAAAGTAACAGATCCTCGCCCTGTTGGTAATCAATCAACAGTGGACTGTATCAAACACGTGCCGACATGTTAAAATAGATTTAATGTTGACAAAACCTCGCCCCTCTGACGAATTGCAGAAGTGGAATGCACAAAAAACAGTCTTTGATGTTGATAAATCCTCGCCCCTCTAACGAACTATAGAAGTGAATTTTAACACACAATAGATAAATGTTGGCAGATCCTCGCCCTAGTAGCATCGACTAACAGTGGATCACCACAAACATGTAAAACATGTTAATATAAGCTTTGATGTTGACAAACCTTGCTCCTCTGACGAAATGCAGAAGTGGAATGCACCAAAAGTAGTCTTCGATGTTGGTAAATCCTCGCCCTTCTGACGAATTGCAGAAGTGAATTCCAACACACAACAGATAAAGGTTGGTAGATCCTCGCCCTGCTAGTATCGACTAACAGTGGATCACCGCAAACATGTAAAACATGTTAATATAAGCTTTGGTGTTTACAAACCTCGCCACTCTGACGAATTGTAGAAGTGGAATGCACCAAAAGCAATCTTCGATGTTGGTAAATCCTCGCCCCTCTGACGAATTGCAGAAGTGAATTCCAGCACGAGAAATAGTAACAGATCCTCGCCCTGTTAGCAATTAGCTAACAGTGGACTGTACTAAATGTGCTTTACATTGACCAATCCTCGCTCCCCTGACGAATTGCAGAAGTGGAATGCAATAAAAGCGAATAAAGGTTGACAAATCCTCGCCCTGCTAAAAATTTGGATAACAGTGGATTCCAACGAAATTAATGTTGATAAAATCTCGCCCTGTCAACATCTTCTGACAGTAGATCACAACACACATGTAAATAAGTTCATCTAAGAAAACTGTATTGAAGGTAATATCTTCCTATTGAAATCATCTAGACACCCTTTAGCGGAGATAAATTTTGTTGAAGTGAGAAACTCACTGGGAAATAAACACACCAGAGGTTTGCTGGGGATTAATTGAGAATAACTCAGGAAATCTGGTCTATAGAGGGGGATCTTGCCACTAAGACTTGCTGGGGAGATTGTAGTCTTCAAGAATCTGAAAAGATCTTGTTGAGAATAACAGTGCTGAGGATACTTCTTTAGTAATACTGTTGAAATAGGCTCGACTGGAGAGCAATTGAAACTTCCCTAGAGAAAAATTCGAAAGAAAACTCTGTTGGGAAATATCACTGGGGAAACCCAAGCAGAGGTTCCGTTGACACAAGAGTTCACTAAGGGAATATCAATCATTTTGCTGGGGAAGAAACTCGACTTGAGAACCAACACCACTACTGATTGATTTCTGGAAAACTTTTGCAACTTGCACTAAAGAAAATAGAAGTCTACTCTTGAGAAATAGCCTTTAAAACTTGATCCTTCTGAAGATTGCACTGAACTCCCTTGAGCTCACTGAACCTTCGCCGATGTTATGTAGGATATGCTTGGTGGAGCAACATGATGAATGCATGACAACAATTTATGAGATGATTTATGAAATTATTGATCAATAAATGTATGAGTTATTTTATGTGTGCCAAATGAGACTTGGAATTTGAAAGGTGAACTTCCATACAAGAACTGACTTTAAGGAAAACTACCAGACGAGAACTGGGTTTAAATAAATAGTCAGGCGAGAACTTCCTACCAGGCAAGAACTGGATTTAAATTAACTGTTAGACGAGAAATGACTACCATGAGAACTGGATTTAAATTAACAGTCAGACGAGAACTGGATTTAAATTAACAGTCAGACGAGAACTGACTACCAGGCGAGAACTGGATCTAAATTAATAGTCAGGCGAGAACTGACTACCAGACGAGAACTGGATTTGAATTAACAATCAAACAAGACTTGACTACCAGACGAGAACTATATTTAAATTAATAGTCAAGCGAGAACTGACTACCAGACGAGAACTGGATTTAAATTAGCAGCCAGACGAGAACTGACTACCAGACGAGAACT
This sequence comes from Vicia villosa, assembly GCF_029867415.1. NCBI lineage: Eukaryota > Viridiplantae > Streptophyta > Magnoliopsida > Fabales > Fabaceae > Vicia > Vicia villosa. Next base: position 249,687 of record NW_026705685.1, read on the forward strand.
GGATTTGAATTAACTCCCAGACGAGAACTGGATATAAATTAACAGTCAGACGAGAACTGACTACCAGGCGAGAACTGGATTTAAATTAACAGTTAGACAAGAAATAACTACCAGGAAGGAACTGGTAAAAATATTAATTTCCAGACGAGAACAAGATTCGAGAAAAAGACTGCCAGACGGGAACTGGACTTTGAGGTACCAAACAAGGTTGAAATTTTTTACATATGTGTGACTACATGATTCACATGATGCGATGCATGATATGACGCAAGAGTAATGCTAATGCATGCATGATTGATGACAGTGCATGAAGATACTTTGACTGTTTGAATAATCAAGAAAAAAAAGGTTCTTGCAACAAATTTCTCGTCAAGTGGATGTTGTGCTAGCATAATTCCAGACACTTATTTTAAACTCAAAGGTTGCTGATATAGTATGACAGAAATTCTCTTGAGTGGCTTGAAGGTATAGAGATACTTGTTTGTCTGTACTTTACCCCAATCTGCGAGCTCTCTGAGGAGTTTTGTCTCTAACAAACATTTATAAACAACGTACAGTAATATGATATTGAGATGACTTGCCCCAGTATCTTGGATTTCAATGCAGGATGCCCCCTATCAACTTATCCTTGAAGAGATTTTATTGTATCTCAACGTGACTGCCCCAGATTGACTTAACCTTAGAACAACTTCCCCAAACTGACTGATATTATGGACGATGCCCCTGAATGCATAATTTTTTGGAAGAATTGATCCCATATAACAGTGGCTTCAAATGCTTTGCCCCATATTTGGTCCTTTAAGAATTATCGAAATCCTTGCTGATTGTTCATTGCTGGAACTTCCTTGATGCTAAGTTTTGTATTGCAAATAAAATTGTTCATTCCAAATGGTAATTTTAATGCAATGCTTATGCCAATTTTGAAATCAACATTACTATCTAAATGAAAACGAAAAGAAAACAATGAATGGATCACTAGTTTATTCAAAGTGTGAACGATGATGTTGTAATCAAGACAAATGATTTAGCAAATATCTTTAGGAGTCAGGTTAACGCAACCTTGCTGATTATACTTTCGAAATAAACCTTGCTTCAATTAGGTCTTTTGAAGGTTGTAATGTGGTCTGGTTCACGGTTTACGAAACAAGGGATATAGGCTCAAAATTTGATATTAACCCACCCCATTCTTCGTGATGATCTTCATTCCTACGTTCAGTTAATTAAACACACATATTCTTCCTCCAAGAGAATTTGCAGATAATGATGTGATGGTTTGAGAACCAATGATCTCTGAGGTGGCAGTCATTATTCTAGCTTTGGAAGTCACATAATCTTGTTCAACGATCTTTATTTTTTCATTTTTTGTTTTTGTATCCCTAACTTTTGCCTGGAAAGTTTATTTTGAGCTTTCAATCCAGCGGGATGCCCTAATTTTTGCCTAAGTCGCTTTTTAAGGGTGTCGACTTAGCGGACTTTTTCTTTGATTTTTATTAGAACAACTTGTATGACATTTGTTCACTTGATTTTTGTTGAAAGAATTGTGACTGACATGTTTTGATAGTTCAAGAGAACTAAATGTTGTAAGCTTTGGGATTTTCTTCTCTGACATTGTGTGCGGAGAGAGGAAGCGGTTGAACCTCTGATGGGATATTTTCCTTTGAAATTCAAATGCATAGCAATATTAACTGAACACTTACCCTGCCCCTGGTTAAAATTATGGGTTTTTCATATAGAAAGAAACTTCAACTACTAGGCTCAAAGGGGTTGACGAGGGATTATCTTCCTTATATCTCTAGTGTTTGGGAAGTTGAAACAATGCCTTACATCATCAGCAAAGTTTTATTCGAAAGTATATCTGCAGCAATTTTGGGTGTTTGTTTTCATCATTCTCCTTCTAATATTTGCTTAAACAAAATTTTGATAAGGACAAGTGAAATGGGAGAAAACATTTTTAATTTTATGAATAATGAATATGTATAGAGTGAATACAAATGGATTGATTCAAATGCATGCCCATTTCATTAATATTATCATTTAAGAACAACAAACTTAAAAGCAAACAATACATTAACAAACAAAGAAAATGAAAATGAAAATGATAAAGTTTCCCTAAGGATTATCAGCTTTGAGGATGAGCTCTCCTTCATGATTCTCCAACTTTCAGGAGGTGGTTCTTGCAGTCTTAGTGCTCACTTTAGTATGGGGTTGCCATTCATCAACAAGTTTCCTCCTTGAAGGGTCAGGTACTTCTGGTCGATCAACTTTTGAACTTTGGCTTTGTAGGCATTGCAGTTCTCAGTTGAGTGTCCTACTGTTCCGGCATGATATCCACATTGCGCATTGAAATCGTACTCAGGTGGAAATGATTTTAGTGGCTTAAGAAACTTGGGAAACACCAACGAGCTTCGAACCAAATGTGGCAGAAGTTGACTATAGGTCATAGGAATTGGATCCAAAGGAGAATTCCTTCTTTCTAGATTATTTCGAGGCTCACACCGATTCTGATATCCACTGCCTTGGGCTTGCTGATTTACATAAGGAACAACTTGTGGTTGTTGGAACTGAGGACTAAGAAGAAGTGGTTGTTGGCATTGAATATCTGTTACATACGGATGTTGACCATAAGATATATGAGGTGGAGCTTGCAGAGCTTCCCAAATTGCATCAGTTTCTTCCTCCCCATCCTTTTGGGAATCACTAGAGGATTCCTTCTCACTAGTATGGCTACTTAAGGCACCTTGGAGTTTTCCGCTTTTGAGACCGCTCTCGATGCGTTCTCCAATTATCATTAGGTCAAAGAAGCCTAATGACGCACAACTGATCATCTTTTCAAAGTATGGGTCTTGCAGGGTACCCAAAAACACATCAACCAGCTCCCTATCAGGTATTGGTGGTCGAACACGAGCAACTAACTCTCTCCATCTCTGAGTGTACTCCTTAAAAGACTCGTTATTCTTCTGAGAGAGACTTTGCAATTGTGTACGGCTAGGAGAAATATCAGTATTATATTCATAATGCTTTAGGAATGCCATAGCCAAATCTTTCCAAGTGTGTACATCATTTCTTTTCAGTTGCGTATACCATTCCAGTGAAGCTCCGTTGAGACTATCTTGAAAACAGTGGATGAGAAACTTGTCATCATGAGCGTACACAGCCATCTTCCGAATAAACATCGTCAAATGAGTTTTTGGACGACTAAACCCTTTATATTGCTCAAATTTAGGCATCTTGAACTTTGGCGGGATTACGATGTCTGACACTAAGAACATGTCAATAGCATCCAGGCCATGGGTGTCTTTTCCTTCTAGGGCTCTTATTTGTTCTTCCATGACGCGACACATTTGAATAACTTCGGTATCGTGAGGAGCTCTGATGTTAATCATTGGGTTTGTCTATGCATATTGAGACATTTTAGCAGCATGAGGAGGTGGTACATCTTGAATAGTGGAGTGTCCTTGCATTGTAGGGATCTGATTAGATACAGAGGTGTTCACTGGCTGAGGTTGGATAGGATCATCCATTTCAGGAGGAGAATCGTATATTGGATTGTTCACCACTGTAAAGCCTGATGTAGGATCAACATTCTCTATGACAGGATGTTGGACATTGTTCTTTGACAAAACTAGCAGAGCTTCCAACATCTGGCTCACCTTATGGTTCATAGCATCTATGTCCTCTCTCAGCACAACTTGATTTTGCTCCAGTTGCTCCATTGTCCTTCTAGTAACCACGAGTTTGCTATGAGTGTCAGGAATCAGCTAACTGGTTATGGACAAGAGGTGACATGAGTTTTTTTTGTGTGAAAGAATATGAGATGCATGGTGGTGCATGCAAAAATGCAATGTAATGTTTTATGCACAGTTACAGGTAATGGTACGAGGTAACAATAAAACAACCTAATTGGGTAGGCCTCCTATAAAGGATAGTTCTATGTTTTGTTTACCCATAAAACCTACTCACAAGGTTAGCTTTAGGGATATTGGATAACGGGTTCCCAGAGTCACGGATCCCCTTTTAAAAATATCATCATCAATCGTGAATAACGTACGAGTTGACATTATTTTCAAAAGCGTATCTCTGAGCAATGGTTTGCGCGCCTACCTGACGAGACAATGAAGTCCAACAGGTCGATACTACGCCACCATCCATTTTAGGGTATTCTAAAGGTCTCTTAGAGTTATGGATCATTTTTATAGATATTGACGTCATCGCACTAAACATACGAGACAACAATCTCCTTAAAAGGACCAACTCTAAGCGGGGTTTTCGTATCGACCCAAGAGACACTAAAGTCCAATGGATATTTACTACGCAACCACCATCTTATCTTAGGTGTTTACTCGAAGCCTGGGTAGTGGGCCTTTATCACAATTTATCACAATCCAGAAAATTCCCCAACACAATATATAATATATAAAGCATAAAGAGATAGTAAGGAATGGAATAACAAAATAAGCAAGAATATAAACACCAACAAGAAGAAAAATAAAACAATAAAGTACTCAAACACACAAAGAACTAAACTAGGGTGGACTCGCTTTAGGATATTTCCCCAGCAGAGTCGCCAGCTGTCGGCTGTCACGGCCGGCAAAAAATTAACAGAGTCGCCATCGATATTTATTTGTCCCTAAAGAACGGGGAAAACGTCGAATAAAACCTACAAAGGAAAGGGAATGGTCATCGCAACCATATCGGGTTCGGGAGTCGGTTACGCGAGGGGAAGGTATTAGCACCCCTCGTGCCCGTTGTACTCAACGGGATCCATTTAGTTAATTTTGCGCTCGAGTACTATCATAAAATGTTTGCAATCTTCTACTTAGGAAAGAGAAAAGAAGGGTTTTTAGTTTATTGGGCTCGCCAAGACATCGCGTCTTGTGCCTACGTATTCCCTCGTGCAATGGGAAAGTCAGAGCTCCGTAGTTCGGGATAAAAACCACAGGTTTGTTGGTTGATTTTAGAAGAATGATGCGTTAGACATTTCGAACGTTTGTGTTGCACCCCAAAATTTGCCCACATATTTATTCCTAACTAGCTTAGACTTCTCATTTCATATGCATCTCTCCATTAGGGCATCAACATAACATCATGCATCATTAATCAATAACTTTGCATTGGATCAAGGATCTTGGAAACTAGGGTTTCATATGGATTCAGGTGGACTTGTTTCAATTGAGGTTTTCTTTGGCCATGAATTAGGGTTTATTTCCCTGATCTTTTAAATCAAGAAATAAAGTTGGTGTTCCAAAGCATTTGGTGGACAACCATTGTCAGGGTTATCTTCTCAATAAAGGTTCCACGCAAATCAAAGTTTCTTCCTCTATGAGGGTTTGTTTTCAAACAGAGGGCCCATGAACCACAGATTGAGGTTCACTTCTTTGTGCTAATGTTCATCAGCTGATTCTACGGTCCATGTTCTGACAGTTATCATCATGATGGTTCATACCTTGGGTTGTTCATCTGATTACCTGTGTGGCAAATATTTGCTTTGAGCTTCAAGCATGGATGTTAAGATGAGACATGGTGTTTTCAAGATTAGGAAGCTATTTGTGATGACTTTGACTTTTGGTCAAAGTAAACCTTGAGAGGTTGACTTTTTGGCAATTTCTTTCAATGACATCTTTGGGTTATTCTTCCAAGTGGAATTAATTCTTTGAAGTATGTGGGAATTCATTCAAAGTTGTTTTGATTACTTATAAGGCTTTATGTGCTCCAAGTACAAGGAACATACAAAAGGACAAAGTCAATCTTTAAACAAGAATGGAGGTCAATGTGACGTTGTCAAAAGTCAAAGCCTATTACAAATTACCAAGAATACATGACAAGAATCGGGAGAGAAAATTCCATTTCATTCAAATAAAAGGATTTTTATGCAAGTGTTCATTATAAGTTTTCAAATGCTTTACATCTCAAAATAAAACTACAAAGCTTCCATTTCCACTCATTACAAAAGAAAAATTACAAGAGTTCATTACAAAGTGTCCTACATAAACCAATCAACAGCCATTAAAAAACCTCCATCAAACCATCCGCTATTGTCAAACTCGGACCTGCAGCAGCCAAACACCATGTTCATCAAAAAGAAACCAACAGGTTCAGCCACAAAGTCAGTCCGAGACACTCCGCATATTCCACCCTCATTGTGCTTCAAACACTCTGCTGAACAGTCAGCCCTGCATTCGAAAACGAGACAAATCCGGCATCAAAAACAAAACACATACAATATTCAGTAATCCAAAAAAGGCTATTTGATATCAGTCCACATATCCTGCACATATACAAAACCAGTCCCACATCACACATCTCACACACAAAAAAATTGCTTCCCTATTTCCATTTAAATCAATTCAGTTCATATCAAAATAGCCCTTCACAAAACAGTCACAAACTAACAAAAAGGGAAGCTCATGGAACAAGACTCTACACAAAAAATGGTTGCTGTTAATAGATTCATACAGGTAATTTGACTCATGATTCAACCAACCTGCTGCTACTCATTGTCAACACAGTCCCTAAACCAAAAATTGCCAATTAGTAGAAACCCTGCTCAGTTACAAACCAAAACAGGATATTCAAACTCAGTTGTAATTAGTAACTAAACCTACTAATTTCTAACAGAGCCACTGTTAACTAACTACCTTCCAACTACCTATAACAAGAAAAAAACCAGTGTAACAACCATCATAACAGAATACAACTAACCATAACAAACTTTCCAACAGCAAAAACTAACTTCTAATTTTCTAACAGTTACCAAACAGAATTAACCTCACTCATAACAGAGTTCCTAACAGCTCATAACAGAAAGAGAAGGAGAATTGGATTATTAAATCAGAGAAAAAACAAATGAAACTAACCTCTAACTGAATTCAGCTTCATCAACCTCTATAAAAATGACTCTACCCTCCACAATTTCTTCCCCACGCTCATTCTCACCTCCACCATTTTCACATCACCTGCATACTCTTCATCTTCTTCTCCACTCAATCTTCAAACAACCACCATTCATCTTCAACACTCTCTCTAAGCCAAATTCATCTTCTTCAATCTGCAACAACACTCATTTCGATCCACTCTTCAATCATTCAAGAAAAGAATCTTCATTCTTCAATCGGTCTCGTCACGTCAAACTTCACCTTCTCATCTTTCCCATATTCAAAAATTCGCCAACGCTTCTGCAATCTCCTCCAACAATTCAATATCCATCTGCATCGTCACTGTTACAATTGCAACGTTCGTCATTAATCATCTCACGGATTCGCTACGAAGAGCGTGACGAATAACATCAAACTTAAAAAAGGGGAAGAAGAGAAGAAGCGAAATTCGAACTCAAGGTCGAGAAGAACTCACCGGACCTATACATGAGTTAGTCATCTTCTCCGTGACGTTGAAGAGGCACCGTTGAAGGAACTCCGACCGAACCAGGGAAGAGAGATCGGGTCTTATTACGGAGAAGAGATTCCGGCCGCCGCATTTGGAGCGTGAGAGGGAGAAACGAAAGCCGAGAGACCGAATTGAAGAGAGGCTAATGCGCCCCGTTTAGTCACGGCGAGGGAGAGAAGATGAATCGATCGGAGAAGAATCTCCGTCGCAGCACCGCCGTTCACGTGAAGAGAACTCTGAGAAGTCCAAAGGTCACATGCCTTTTTAACCTAATTCCTCTTTCAATTCAATTTGTATTAATTTTAAGTTTAATCATAATAATTGAGTCATTAAGGGGAATAATTTGTTTGTTAATGTGGGTTAAATTCTATTAAATCTGATGCAAATTGAATCAATAATTGGTAAATTCTGAAGAAATATTTGAATCTCGTGGGCCTGCACCGAAATTACAATCTACACCCCTCTAAGCCCAATCATATCTCTTTTCTTTCTTTTCTTGTGCTAGTAAAAAATCTGAGGGGCAACCATGTTCTTGGGCCTGCGAAATCCTTAGTCCCTGCACCACATTTTCAGGCCTTCACCCCCTGTTTCCATTTTAATCTTGTTAGAACTTAGGTTTATGCACATAGTTTTTCCTATTCTTTTTAGATAACAAAAACATGTAAAATCATAGTTTTCTCATTAGATTTTTTAGGTAATAACAATAGTTGGAATCATAATTTTTGTTTGATTTTTAGGTTATAAAAATGACATAGAAAACAATAAAATTGTTAGTTTTAGGTAATAAATTTTTAACATAGTTAGGCTTGAATTAGATTTCCCTTATTAACAAAAATGCCATCTAAATAGTAGTATTTTTTAGTTTAATTTTGCACTAATGCTTGAATTGTTTTTGTATCATTTTCATGCTATTTTTGTATAATTGTTGTGTAATCTTGTTACTTAGCTTTTAGCCATATTTTGGGCCTATTTTGTTAATATCACTTGTTTGCTCCTTTTAGAATATATCTCATTAGTATGTTAACGTTAGATTTAGCTTTCCCTTAAGATTTTAGTTTAGATTTCAAATAGGAATTAGAATGACAATTAGATTAGAGTATAGGTTAGTGCCCCTCTTTCATTTCTTTTCTTTTTCAACTCTAAAATACTTAATAAAAAACCTGACAAAGATCATACTGTGACTTTTCTGATGTGTAGTGGGAAAGAAATGATTGGGGCGTAGGCCCCGATGTACGTTCTTTCCCACATAGTAGAAAAGAAATGATTGGGGTGTAGGCCCCGATGTACGTTCTTTTCTACTAAACGGAAAAGAAATGATTGGAATGTAGATTTCGATGTATTTCTTATCCGTTATTTAGAGAATCGATTGTGGTGTAGACCTCGATGTGCATTCTCTAAATAGTCAAAAACAAAACTCTTTTTCTTGGTGTGATCTAAGTCGCAAAGTAAATCTCCCTTAAAAAATACTCAACCAGAAAACATTCAAAATGATTAATAAAGGCTTTGACTTAAAACAGAGTAAAGAAGCGATGCGAAGCCATGTAGAGGGTCTTCGTCATCGTGGAATTACAATAAAAGACACAAACCAAACTCTTGCTTTTCTTTTGCCTTGTTAGGCACCTAAGAATATGTTGAATCCACTCCATAATTAGGCGTATAAGTCTCCAAAGGTCGAGCATCGTGGAGTGCGACTTTAACCTCTGTTCAACTAAAAAACACAAAACAAATGGAAACTATGGAGCCGAACTACGGTCGCTCTGATTCCTTTTAAGGGATACGTAGGCATTGGGTCGCGGGGCCTAAGCGAGCACACTTGTAAATAATTCCTTCTTTTCCCCGTATTTCTTTTGCATTCATTCGCATTTAGTTTTAGACATTAGACACCCTTTAGATAGAAACAAACATAGGTGGATACCATCGAGTACGATGGGCGTGAGGGGTGCTAGCACCTTCCCCTTGCGTAACCGACTCCCGTGCCCTGTTCTCTGGTCGAAAGACCTTGTTCTTGTTCTGAGTTAGGTTCCTGGTATTCCTTTCCCTTATGGGATGAATATATTAGTGGCGACTCTGATTCCATTTTTCGCGGGTAGCGACAGCTGGCGACTCTGCTGGGGATGTGATAGACCAGTGCTGGTCCATTCTTAGCGAGTCGATCCTAGCCTACGTTTGTTTGTTTATTTACTGGGTGTTTATTTGTTTTTATGTCTATACCTTGTATATATGTTTGCATGTTTATTCTTCTGCTTGCATATCATGTTTATTTCTGTTTGCACATCATGCATATGGATTATATTTTGTGTTCCTTGGGGTCTTCTGTTCTGTTTTGCAGGTTGGGTGGGATGTTCTATGAGGTAAAAGGCCCAATACCCAGGCCAGAGTGACACATAGGATACCTAGGATAGAGTGGATAGTCATGACGCCGATGAGATGTCAGGTCTTGTCTAGTGCGATCATGAGACCCACGCCCAGTCGAGGTTCAAATGGGGTATCATCGTTGGCATGTAGATGCAACAATGGTGATATCTCAGGAGAACTGATAACGCTGGTTGCCATTTTGACCTACCCTGACCTAGATTCACCTGTGAGTGGGGAGGGATATACATAACAGGTACCGTTGGTGACTATTCAGTTCCGTTGGTGACTATTATTTCTCCTGGTATTCAAAAAGGTGTCGGACCTTTGATCTTGTGACATTTGACCTACTGAGGCTTCACATCAATTATTCAGAGGATTTTACAGTGGTTAATAAGATTATATGGACCTTGATCCCATGCTTTTGCATTGCATAACATCATTACTGTATCCACTTCATTTGTGGGGGAGTCTAAAGTCTATTTCCAAAAAAAGAGGAAACAAAAAAAGAAAGTAGAAAAACAGAAAAGATGGAAAAGAAAAAAAGAAAAGATACTATATGCAAAAAAAAAGAATAAAAGAGAAACAAAAGTTGATGAAAAGACTTTGGGATCCCTTGGAAATGAAACATGCATTCATACTATCATGCATTCCATATTTCTCTCAGAAGCTTATGGGGGCCCTTTCTACTCAGATTTTGACTTCAACAACGAATTGACTTCTCACCGCTACGTGCTTGAAAGGTAACCATGGAACAACTTCGTGAGGACTTAACTCAGATGAGGAGAGAAATGGGGATTAACCTGAATCATTGTATGGAGGCTATTCAAGCCCTTGCTTTTAGACACGAAGAATTGAGACAGATTCTTCAGAGGCCAGATACAAATGTTAATCTCAACACAGGAGAAGGTCTTGTGAATCAGAATGTTAGAAACACTGTTGAGATTCCAATTCCTGTTAAGGAGACTTCGCATCATGAGAATAATTCAGAATTTGAAGCCTTCAGGTTCCCGATTGACGAGTTTGAAAAAAGGTTCCACCTCCTGGATGAAAGGTTGAAGGCCATGGAAGGTCGTGACTCCATTGATTTAGATGCTGCTGGTTTGTGCCTAGTTCCTGGTATTAAGATTCCTGCTAAGTTCAAAGTCCCCAACTTCGAGAAGTACAAGGGTACCACGTGTCCGATAGCTCATGTCAAGGCATTTTGCAACAAAATGGCTCCTTATGCTGAGAATGACAAACTGTTAATGCATTTTTTTCAGGATAGCCTCAGTGGCACATCTCTTGAGTGGTATAATCAACTCGAAAGAACCGATGTCCAAACTTGGAAAGAACTAGCAGAAGCCTTTGTCAAGCGTTACAAGCACAATAGCAACATGGCTCCGACCAGAATGCAACTTCAAGCTTTGACTAAGAAAATTGACGAATCGTTCAGAGAATATGCCCGAAGATGGAGAGAATTAGCTGCTAGAGTTCAACCTCCACTCTTAGAGAAAGAGCTCATGGATATGTTCAAGGATGTGATGGAAAGTCCGTACTACCAATGTTTGGCTGCATGTAAAGCCTCTGATTTTGCAGAATTGGTTTGCGTCGGAGAACGAATGGAGAACGGTATTAGAAATGGTAATGTCCAAGTTGTTAATACTCCTTCTGAATTCCCTAAGAAAATGAATGAAGAAACCAATGCAGTTTCTGATTATGAAGAAGAATCCCCAGATTATTCTCCTGATCATATCTTTTGTCATGAAGCAGTGGCAGTAACTCCTGTTCAGGATGACCCACAAATTTGTGCTGCAACTCACAGTCAGCCTCCCACTCAGTTTGACCTACGGAAGTCTGTTCCATGTGATCAATCAGTTCAGTATGTGCCACAAAGGCAGAATTATCAACAGAATCGTCACCCACATGGTAAACAGAAGCATAGAAGGCCAAAAAGAGTGTATGATCCCATTCCTATGACTCGTGATAAGTTGTTCTCTCACTTGATCAATCTTTCCTTGGTAGAACCAAAGCAGTTGAAGCCTGTTTCTTTCCCGTATCCTGAGGGATTTGACCCAAATGTTAGTTGTGGCTACCATGCTGGGGCACCTGGTCATTCGATTGAAGACTGTCAGCCATTCAAAGACAAGGTTCAAGACCTGATTGATTCCAAGGCTATCACTTTCACACCCGAGGGACAAGATTGAAGTTCTCCGTTGACTCAGTGGACCTTCTGAAGCAATAAGTCCATACGGAGTCAAGTCTCCTCAACAATGGCCATTCATTTGGTTCTCTACTGCATTTTCATTTGTAATCTTTCTTTGTTTGTTTAAGCATTGCTAGCATGTAAAAGTTTGTAAATTTTTGAATGAAAATCATAATACATTGTTTATGTTTGTCTTGAAGTAATCCATTCGTTTTCACTAAAAAAAATGTTTTTGGCATTACGATACCAACTTTACTTATCGCTTGCTTAGGCAACGAGCAGAGGGAGAATGATGAAAAAAATGCAAAAATCCCTAATTGTGTATTTTTGAATAAAACCCTACTGATGATGTACAGGCATTGTTTCAATTCCCCAAACACCGGAGATATAAGGGAGATAGACCCTCGTCAACCCCTTTGAGCCTTGAAGTAGGAGTTTCTTTTCTGTTCAGAAAAAACTCTTAATTTTAACCCTGGGGCAGGGTAGTGTTCATTTAACTTGATCAAGTGTTCAAAACTCACAAATGATATACATCTAAGGATACAACAATGGTTATCCTTCAAAAGGTGGAGGAGAGTCAAAACTATGATGGTTATCCTTCACCTACCAAGAGGGCAAAAGATGACAATACCACCATGGTAATCCTTCATCAATCATGGAATGAGGCAGTCGTAATCACTTCCAACGAAACAAAGACAATGTGAGGTCACACGACTTGTTCAAAAAAAAAGAGCAAAAAAAAATGGCAAAAAAAAAATGAAAAGAAAAGAAAAAAGGATGAAAGAAAAAATAGCAATAAAAAGAAAAATGATGATGAAATGAAGCAAGAACAAAGTCGTGTGATAATGAATCAAAAGAATAAAAGGTGGGCGGCTGCCACGTCCAAGAAACCTCATTGATTCCTCAACCATTTCAAAATTCCTTGTGAGGGATGAGCACTCATGTTGAGTTAATTGAACTTAGGAGTGGAGGACATCACGAAGGGGGTGGGTACCAAATAATTTTGAGCCTAAAAATCCTTTGTTTTCTGAAAACCGTGAACCCGACCAAGTTACAACCCTTAAAAGTCCTAATTGAAGTAGGGTTTATTTCGAAGACGCACTCCAGTGAGATAGCGTTTAGCTGACTCCTAATGAAGCGTAACCCATATTTATGTTGGTATTGTATGCTCGCTTTATCTTTCATATGCAGAAGTTGAGGTTGTGATAATTAGTGATTCGTTCACAAGAGATCGCAACTTCATTTCTTAAAAAGTTTTTTTAAAACTTCAAGACTAGCATAGGCTTTGCATTAGAATTATCATTCTTAGAATCAACATTATTTTGCATACAAAACATTTGCTTAAACAACAAGGAAGTTTCCATGATGAGGATCAGTGAATAGCTGGATCATGTCAAAGTAAAAGAGACTTGAGAACTCCGTAGAGTAAAGAGAAATCATTTTAGAGACTGATATCGAGGGGCATGTTGCCTGAAGACTTCATTAAGCATAGGCAGTTGGTACCTGTTTTGATTGATTAGCAAGAGGCATATGGCTTGAAGACTCCCTTGAGCATGAACAATTGATGTTTTTTACTAAGTACCCTGAGGGGAAAAGTTTGAATACTCCATTTAGTATGGTGAAGTTACTTCCACAGTTTGGTTGACTTCAAGGGAAGTAAACTTGAGGATTCTGATAAGATGTACATAATCAGGGGCAGTCACGACGAGGAATATCTCTCGTGAGTTCAGCCAATCTGGGGCAATCAAATCTAGGTTTTACGTCTCAAATTCAATCAATCTGGGTCAATCACGACGAGGAATCTCTCTCGTGAATTCAGTCAATCTGGGGCAATTGCGTCGAGATTCAAAGCAAAAATATCTCTTTAAGGATTCGTTGATCAGGAGGAATTATTTCAAATGTATGAATATGTTGGGGCAGAATTACCTCAAGTAAGCGTGGTGTAAGGATCCTTTCGAGGCAAATATCTTCGCAAATCAGCAGCCTGGGGCATAATCTTTTGGTTTGTATTGAAGAACCGCCATTCACCTGGTAAAGTGCAGTTGACCATCACAAAGTGGAGAAGTATCACAATGCTTTTCCCCAGCAAGTTACTCTCTCCCCAAGCATAGGAGTTTATTTCTCCTGAGAGTTGATTTCATTCCTCAAGCATAGGAGTTTATTTCTCCTGGAAAAGTCGCTCCCCGAGCATAGGAGTTTATTTCTCCTGAGAATTCTTTCTCTCCCCAAATAGGAGTTTATTTCTCCTCGGAGTTGTTCCAATCCTCCCAACAAGGTTCCCTCATCAGGATCTCCCATTCCCAACATGTTAAAATGAAGGAATCTCCTCAAGTTGAGAATTCTCCAAGTCGTAGCACATGGTGAGAAGTCAGAAGTCATTCTTCAAGTCAACGAAGAAGTACATCTTGCAAGTCAAAGTCCAATGTCTATTGGCACCCCCACAGAGTTCTTAACACTAAGGGGGTTCTCCCTGATGTTTACCTCTCCCGAGGTCAGAGACGAAGCTCGATCGACAAGTCAACGAAATATTCTCTAAAGGGCCCTCGTTATCTCTGCATATAGTAATCATTGCATTCACCTTGCATCTACAAAACTTCGTAGCATTTCCATGAATATGGAGCATTACGCTATGAGAAAAATCAAGCATGCACCAATGCATAAGCCAAACGGGCATGTGTTCCAAAGGCACAAGGTAATATATCCCCAAAAGAAGTCTCATTTTCTCTCTCCGGTGTGGATTGGATACAAAGTCACTCTGCACAAAGATCATTATCTCTTTGGTGATTTCCCGTTTGCTGAGTTCAATCGTTTGGATAATCCATACTTTGTGTGTGGCAATTCTAATGGTTGTCACTCTTGTAGAATTACACCCCGCCTTTCGGTATGAGGGAACCATGTAGTTCTTATGTTCTGTAAGTAACAATATCTTCTTCAAAGTCCAGTGTTTATTGGCATCATCTAGTAGAATCCGGTCGTCACCAGTCCTCTCTTTGTACTTACTTTTTGTGAGTCCCCTTACTGCCTTTTGCATAAGGGATATCTCTTGCTTCTTGCAAGTTTGCCTTGGTTATTTTCCCGTATGCTGCGTGCAGATTAGAGTGCGAATGAGGGTGGGAACTCAACCCATCTCATTTTTCAATCATTTGGGTAATCATACTTGGTGTGTGGCAACTCGAATGAATGCCACTCTTGAAGATTACACCCCGCCTTTTGGCCTGAGGGATCCATGTAATTCTTGTGCTCTGCAAGCTCCAATGCCTTCTTGAAAACCCAGTGTTTACTAGTATCCCCTGATTGATCCTAGTCGTCACTAGCCTTTCTCTCAGTCAAGTCCAATGATTATTGGCATAACCTTCAAATCTAGTGTTCATTAACATCCCCAATAAGAGTCTAGTCGTTACTAGTCTCCTTCCGTCAAGTCCAATGATTATTGGCATCCCTTTCAAGTCCCGTGGTTATGGGCATCCTTCGGTCAGGTCTACTGTTTATTAGTCCTCCCCGTTCAAGTCCGGTGATTATCGGCATACCCCTTTAGATCCAGTGAGTTTTCCAACCCTCATGTTGTGAATCCTTTGCTTTCCGACCCTCGAGTCCTCAGTTTTCCAACCCTCGTGTTGTGAATTCTTTGCTTTCCGACCTTCGAGTCATCAGTTTTCCAACCCTTGTGTTGTGAATCCTTTGTTTTCCGACCCTCGAGTCATCGATTTTCCAACCCTCGCGTTGTCCGACCTTCGAGTCGTCAGTTTTCCAACCCTCGTGTTGTGAATCCTTTGCTTTCCGACCCTCGAGTCGTCAGTTTTCCAACCCTCGTGTTGTGAATCCTTTGCTTTCCGACCCTCGAGTCATCAGTTTTCAACCCTCGTGTTGTGAATCCTTTGCTTTCCGACCGTAGAGTCATTAGTTCCCGACTTATGAGTCATAAGTGTCCCAACCCTCGAGTTGTGGACGTTTGTCATACACTCCCCTAAAGGGTCCTGGCAAACCAATCTCTTGCACTTGCCTGTTGCAGATAGGCATCACCAATTTTTTCCTTCGAGGAAATCCTACGGAAATATCATACTGTTACTTGCTGAAGCTTGTTAAGCAGAGGCATCCAAAAAAAAATATAATAAAAAAAATGTCATCCATCTGTTACTCTGAGCGCAAATTTTCTGGTACTTTAGTATTTAATCTTCCTCTACCTCGAGTGTTCGAAAGGCTAACGCCAATCTCACCTTCAGGTTCAAGACGATTAAATAGGGGCAGCTGTTGCACCCCAAAATTTGCCCACATATTTATTCCTAACTAGCTTAGACTTCTCATTTCATATGCATCTCTCCATTAGGGCATCAATATAACATCATGCATCATTAATCAATAACTTTGCATTGGATCAAGGATCTTGGAAACTAGGGTTTCATATGGATTCAGGTGGACTTGTTTCAATTGAGGTTTTCTTTGGCCATGAATTAGGGTTTATTTCCCTGATCTTTTAAATCAAGAAATAAAGTTAGTGTTCCAAAGCATTTGGTGGACAACCATTGTCAGGGTTATCTTCTCAATAAAGGTTCCACGCAAATCAAAGTTTCTTCCTCTATGAGGGTTTGTTTTCAAACAGAGGGCCCATGAACCACAGATTGAGGTTCACTTCTTTGTGCTAATGTTCATCAGCTGATTCTACGGTCCATGTTCTGACAGTTATCATCATGATGGTTCATACCTTGGGTTGTTCATCTGATTACCTGTGTGGCAAATATTTGCTTTGAGCTTCAAGCATGGATGTTAAGATGAGACATGGTGTTTTCAAGATTAGGAAGCTATTTGTGATGACTTTGACTTTTGGTCAAAGTAAACCTTGAGAGGTTGACTTTTTGGCAATTTCTTTCAATGACATCTTTGGGTTATTCTTCCAAGTGGAATTAATTCTTTGAAGTATGTGGGAATTCATTCAAAGTTGTTTTGATTACTTATAAGGCTTTATGTGCTCCAAGTACAAGGAACATACAAAAGGACAAAGTCAATCTTTAAACAAGAATGGAGGTCAATGTGACGTTGTCAAAAGTCAAAGCCTATTACAAATTACCAAGAATACATGACAAGAATCGGGAGAGAAAATTCCATTTCATTCAAATAAAAGGATTTTTATGCAAGTGTTCATTATAAGTTTTCAAATGCTTTACATCTCAAAATAAAACTACAAAGCTTCCATTTCCACTCATTACAAAAGAAAAATTACAAGAGTTCATTACAAAGTGTCCTACATAAACCAATCAACAGCCATTAAAAAACCTCCATCAAACCATCCGCTATTGTCAAACTCGGACCTGCAGCAGCCAAACACCATGTTCATCAAAAAGAAACCAACAGGTTCAGCCACAAAGTCAGTCCGAGACACTCCGCATATTCCACCCTCATTGTGCTTCAAACACTCTGCTGAACAGTCAGCCCTGCATTCGAAAACGAGACAAATCCGGCATCAAAAACAAAACACATACAATATTCAGTAATCCAAAAAAGGCTATTTGATATCAGTCCACATATCCTGCACATATACAAAACCAGTCCCACATCACACATCTCACACACAAAAAAATTGCTTCCCTATTTCCATTTAAATCAATTCAGTTCATATCAAAATAGCCCTTCACAAAACAGTCACAAACTAACAAAAAGGGAAGCTCATGGAACAAGACTCTACACAAAAAATGGTTGCTGTTAATAGATTCATACAGGTAATTTGACTCATGATTCAACCAACCTGCTGCTACTCATTGTCAACACAGTCCCTAAACCAAAAATTGCCAATTAGTAGAAACCCTGCTCAGTTACAAACCAAAACAGGATATTCAAACTCAGTTGTAATTAGTAACTAAACCTACTAATTTCTAACAGAGCCACTGTTAACTAACTACCTTCCAACTACCTATAACAAGAAAAAAACCAGTGTAACAACCATCATAACAGAATACAACTAACCATAACAAACTTTCCAACAGCAAAAACTAACTTCTAATTTTCTAACAGTTACCAAACAGAATTAACCTCACTCATAACAGAGTTCCTAACAGCTCATAACAGAAAGAGAAGGAGAATTGGATTATTAAATCAGAGAAAAAACAAATGAAACTAACCTCTAACTGAATTCAGCTTCATCAACCTCTATAAAAATGACTCTACCCTCCACAATTTCTTCCCCACGCTCATTCTCACCTCCACCATTTTCACATCACCTGCATACTCTTCATCTTCTTCTCCACTCAATCTTCAAACAACCACCATTCATCTTCAACACTCTCTCTAAGCCAAATTCATCTTCTTCAATCTGCAACAACACTCATTTCGATCCACTCTTCAATCATTCAAGAAAAGAATCTTCATTCTTCAATCGGTCTCGTCACGTCAAACTTCACCTTCTCATCTTTCCCATATTCAAAAATTCGCCAACGCTTCTGCAATCTCCTCCAACAATTCAATATCCATCTGCATCGTCACTGTTACAATTGCAACGTTCGTCATTAATCATCTCACGGATTCGCTACGAAGAGCGTGACGAATAACATCAAACTTAAAAAAGGGGAAGAAGAGAAGAAGCGAAATTCGAACTCAAGGTCGAGAAGAACTCACCGGACCTATACATGAGTTAGTCATCTTCTCCGTGACGTTGAAGAGGCACCGTTGAAGGAACTCCGACCGAACCAGGGAAGAGAGATCGGGTCTTATTACGGAGAAGAGATTCTGACCGCCGCATTTGGAGCGTGAGAGGGAGAAACGAAAGCCGAGAGACCGAATTGAAGAGAGGCTAATGCGCTCCGTTTAGTCACGGCGAGGGAGAGAAGATGAATCGATCGGAGAAGAGTCTCCGTCGCAGCACCGCCGTTCACGTGAAGAGAACTTTGAGAAGTCCAAAGGTCACATGCCTTTTTAACCTAATTCCTCTTTCAATTCAATTTGTATTAATTTTAAGTTTAATCATAATAATTGAGTCATTAAGGGGAATAATTTGTTTGTTAATGTGGGTTAAATTCTATTAAATCTGATGCAAATTGAATCAATAATTGGTAAATTCTGAAGAAATATTTGAATCTCGTGGGCCTGCACCGAAATTACAATCTACACCCCTCTAAGCCCAATCATATCTCTTTTCTTTCTTTTCTTGTGCTAGTAAAAAATCTGAGGGGCAACCATGTTCTTGGGCCTGCGAAATCCTTAGTCCCTGCACCACATTTTCAGGCCTTCACCCCCTGTTTCCATTTTAATCTTGTTAGAACTTAGGTTTATGCACATAGTTTTTCCTATTCTTTTTAGATAACAAAAACATGTAAAATCATAGTTTTCTCATTAGATTTTTTAGGTAATAACAATAGTTGGAATCATAATTTTTGTTTGATTTTTAGGTTATAAAAATGACATAGAAAACAATAAAATTGTTAGTTTTAGGTAATAAATTTTTAACATAGTTAGGCTTGAATTAGATTTCCCTTATTAACAAAAATGCCATCTAAATAGTAGTATTTTTTAGTTTAATTTTGCACTAATGCTTGAATTGTTTTTGTATCATTTTCATGCTATTTTTGTATAATTGTTGTGTAATCTTGTTACTTAGCTTTTAGCCATATTTTGGGCCTATTTTGTTAATATCACTTGTTTGCTCCTTTTAGAATATATCTCATTAGTATGTTAACGTTAGATTTAGCTTTCCCTTAAGATTTTAGTTTAGATTTCAAATAGGAATTAGAATGACAATTAGATTAGAGTATAGGTTAGTGCCCCTCTTTCATTTCTTTTCTTTTTCAACTCTAAAATACTTAATAAAAAACCTGACAAAGATCATACTGTGACTTTTCTGATGTGTAGTGGGAAAGAAATGATTGGGGCGTAGGCCCCGATGTACGTTCTTTCCCACATAGTAGAAAAGAAATGATTGGGGTGTAGGCCCCGATGTACGTTCTTTTCTACTAAACGGAAAAGAAATGATTGGAATGTAGATTTCGATGTATTTCTTATCCGTTATTTAGAGAATCGATTGTGGTGTAGACCTCGATGTGCATTCTCTAAATAGTCAAAAACAAAACTCTTTTTCTTGGTGTGATCTAAGTCGCAAAGTAAATCTCCCTTAAAAAATACTCAACCAGAAAACATTCAAAATGATTAATAAAGGCTTTGACTTAAAACAGAGTAAAGAAGCGATGCGAAGCCATGTAGAGGGTCTTCGTCATCGTGGAATTACAATAAAAGACACAAACCAAACTCTTGCTTTTCTTTTGCCTTGTTAGGCACCTAAGAATATGTTGAATCCACTCCATAATTAGGCGTATAAGTCTCCAAAGGTCGAGCATCGTGGAGTGCGACTTTAACCTCTGTTCAACTAAAAAACACAAAACAAATGGAAACTATGGAGCCGAACTACGGTCGCTCTGATTCCTTTTAAGGGATACGTAGGCATTGGGTCGCGGGGCCTAAGCGAGCACACTTGTAAATAATTCCTTCTTTTCCCCGTATTTCTTTTGCATTCATTCGCATTTAGTTTTAGACATTAGACACCCTTTAGATAGAAACAAACATAGGTGGATACCATCGAGTACGATGGGCGTGAGGGGTGCTAGCACCTTCCCCTTGCGTAACCGACTCCCGTGCCCTGTTCTCTGGTCGAAAGACCTTGTTCTTGTTCTGAGTTAGGTTCCTGGTATTCCTTTCCCTTATGGGATGAATATATTAGTGGCGACTCTGATTCCATTTTTCGCGGTAGCGACAGTTTGAACTTTAACTTGTTTGCTCGTTTGAGAGGCTAAGTCTATGTGTTCATTTTTCGTGTCGAAATGGCTAAAGCACATTCATTTTTGAAGAGGTTTTCAGAAAGTCGCGCAAGGGCGAAAAAACAATTTGATGTGTTGAAGTTGTTTTTTATGTGGGTGACAAGTACAGAAATTTTTCTTATTATGGATTTATTTAGAAATATATTCTTTAAACCACGTTTCATTTTGATATTTTATCAACATTCTCTTTGGCTTTCTCTTAAGAGGAACCATAATTGTTTGTTATTGATATATTTATTATTTTAATCAATTAGAAAATATAAATTTTTCATAGTAAATCAAAGCAATAATAATTAAAAAAAAATTATGTGTAAATAAAGATTGTTATCTCTTTTTTTTACTTATGTGTAAAATTCGGGGGTAGTTAATACGACAATTTGATCAAGAAACACTGCAAGCTGTGTGTGCCATATGGTATTATTATTACTAAAATGAGACTAAGCATGAATGCACAGTTTGGTATTTGAAGGATATGGAAATATGGCATTCTGACATAGGAACGTGATATATCAATGGTGGGTATTGCATTGTTTAATTAATTGGAATGAAAGATTAAATTATTCTTATAAACAGCTTGATGATGATCTACAATATACTATTACAAGTCAAACTATATCACATGATTTCAATTATAAATTTTTCTTGTTACCAATTTATTTTGAAATATATTCTTTGAACCACGTTTCATTTTGGTATTTCATCAACATTATCTTTGGCTTTATCTTAAGAGTAACAACAATTGTTTGTTATTGACATATTTATTATTTTAATCAATTAGCAAGGATTAATTTTACATAGTAGATCAAAGCAACAATAATTTTTAAAAAAATAAGTTATGTGTAAATAAAGATTGTCAATAACCCCAATTCAAACCCCTCCTTTCTCGTGTTTTTCTATCCTTCAATAGGCATTAGAGTGATTGGTTCTGGGTGCTAACACTTCATTGTGTCAGAAAATGATCCAAGCAAGAAAAACACTATGACAAAACCAATTACAAAAAAACAACTATAAAGAGAAAGAAAGAAACCGCGTCAGATCTCCAATCATTGATTGTGAGAACTTTGATTACTGGAAAGACAGAATCGAAATTTTCTTCCTAAGATTCGATGCTGACCTCTGGGACATGGTAATTGATGGCCACACTCATCCAATTAATGCATGCGGTCAAAAGATCGATCGAAAGAAGATGAGAGTTCAACAAAAGAAATATTTCAGGAACAAAATAATCCTGCTGAACGCTATTTCATACACTAAGTATAAGAAGATCACAAATTGAGATTTGACTCATAACATATTTGAGTCTCTTAGAATGGCGCATGAAGGCAACACCCAAGTCAAATAAACCAAAGCTCTTGCACTTATTCAGAATTACGAGGCATTCAAGATGGAAGAAGATGAAACAATTGAGATAATGTTCTCATGGTTTCAAACTCTGGTTGCTAGATTAAAAGTTTTTGACAAAGGATACTCTGCAGCAGATTATGTCAAGAAAATCATCAGAAGTTTCACGAAGAAGTGGGGACCTATGTTCACTATCTTAAAGCTAGCCAAAGATCTGAACAAAATATCACTTAAAAGTTTCTGCCGGTACATTCGAAACGAATTCATCCTTTGCTTCCTCGCATACAACTCTGCTGGACCCACCCGTCTTCTACTGCCACCACAAACACCGCTTTCGCCAAATTCCCATTGCACATGCCCTATGTCCGCGACGCAGCATCCGCTACTCTCATGAAAGGATGCACGGCTAGTACAACTCTGGAAAGGTTTCCGAGAGGGTTTGCTCCCTAACCACCTACTGTTAGGTGCCAAATTATGTTAATATCTAGTTTAATTTGTGGCACCTTTCGACCGTTTTTATCAAGTATTCGTATAATTCCCTGTAGATTTAGATTATTTGTAGTACAAACTCTGGAAAGGTTTCCGAGAGGGATTTCTCCCTAACCACCTACTGAACCAAAAAAACGAAGACTCTGCATTATTAATCCCACAAGCAATCAAATCAGAAAAATAGGCCCCTTTAGATCCTTCACAATCGTTGATCAAGATTAATTCTTGCCACCAAATGGAATCCTTATTCGAAATCACCCTCTTGTAATTTACAAACATCTTCGCCTTAGGATTAAAGTATCTATAGTTCAAGAAATTCCTCCATAAAGCATTATCCTCCTTAATTATATGCCACTTCAATTTCATCAAAAGGGTCGTATTAAAACACTCCACGTACCTAATACCAAGCCCCCTTAGACTTCTCTTTTCACACCTTCATCTAACCTAATGAACATATCTTTTTCCTTCCACTCCCCTCCAAGGAACCTACTTTGAATACTTCTAATATCTTGAATAACCTTGTACTTATGAATTTAAGAGAGCTTCACTCCTTGATAGCATTGTAGATATGAGAAATATTTATGAATTTAAATTCAGCACCACACTCTTGCTTTAACATGAAATTTTTTTAAAACAAATCTAAAGTCTAATTTTAAACTTTGATATGTTTTTTGGAAAAAATCAAACATATAGATCTAGGATGAAGAGGGTATTGTAAGTTCTATATTTCCTTGAAACTAATGTTTGATGCATTTTCTAGAAAGTATGTATTGTTTTTTTATTAAATCTCAACTTTTATGAAACGTGATGAGATGAAGAAGGAATGTAAATTCTATTTTTTCTAAAAATTCTTGATTTGCATTTTTTAGAAAATATAAGTACTTTGATTTCCTATAGTTAAATGATGTGAAGAAAGAAGCCTTAGAACCTTGAAATAGGTGTCATGATTCTGACTATGAAAATATAAATCTCACCAGCTTCGAACATGAATTAAAACATTGTAGATATTCAAGAAAGTGGTACAAAATTTGCTTATTCTTTTTATCATTGAATGATTGTTAGATGGACTCCTATGATGAGTTCTTGAAATTTATTTGATGGGGAGTTAGATGGAGACTGAGTAAATCAATCCTGAGTCATAGATGCAGAAAATATATTTAAACTGTTAACAGCTCTTTTAGCCAATATTTTGTAGCTTAAGTTTCATCTACTATAAATCTGAAAAGCAAATTCAGGAGAAGATATGTCTAAAATCGAATCTATGTTGCACCTAATGATTTGATTTGTTTTGCATTGAATCCAACTATGTTGCATCTCTTTACTCATTATTTCTTACTTAATTATTACTAGTTATGGCCCATGTGTCATAAAGCTCATTAGTTAATTCAACTATGAGCCATCCATAATTTGTTGTTATATCTTACTAGCGGTATATATCATGATATGTTACATTAGATTATGCAGCCTTTCTAGACATGATGTTGCATCGTTAGCTGATTATGCATTTGATAATTCTCATGGATTGTCTGTGTTGGATTAATATGTCATTATTTGCATTAAATTAATAATTAGCAGAATAATAAATATTGTTAGTGGGCTCCTAGTTTTAAGCTTTAGTTGTTAGAGTCATGGCTTTGATTGAGTCATGCCTATTTATTAGGAATAGCAGTTTCTATAGCTTGCAGTCAGTACTTTTTATGTATTTAACGGTTGTTTCAATTCAATAAAGATTATCTCGTTTTGCTCTATTAACATTCTGGCATCAGAGCTTTAGCAAAACTTTCGATCATTGAGTGAATCTGGGTTTGGGAAACACATAGTGAGAGTGAGAGTTCTCTCTGGTGAGTGCAAACACAAGAGTGTGTGAGGATCAATTTAGTGTGATCATGGGTGATGAAAACTTTGCGAGGGCGTGCATTCCCAAGTTCGACGGCGACTATGATCATTGGAGTCTTCTGATGGAGAATCTATTACGGTCAAAGGAATATTGGACTGTGGTGGACATAGGGTTTACAGAAACTGGTTCTGGTGTGGCATTGTCTGCTGATGCAAAGAAGACCCATGAAGAAATGAGGCTAAAGGACTTCAAGGCCAAGAATTATCTATTTAGCAGTATTGATAAGACGATATTGAAGACAATATCTCAAAAGGCAACCGCTAAAGAGTTATGGGATTCCATGAAGACGAAGTTCCAAGGAAGTGCTCGTGTAAAGAGGGCACAGTTGCAAGCTCTTAGACGAGAGTTTGAAGTGCTGGAAATGAAAGAAGGGGAATCGATCAACGATTACTTTGGGAGAGTGATGGTTGTGTCTAATGCCATGCGCAACTGCGGAGAGCTGATGACGGATGTGAAAATCGTTGAGAAAATCTTAAGGACTCTCACTGAGCGATTCAATTACATTGTCTGCTCGATTGAGGAGTCTCATGATATTGATGTCATGACTGTTGATCAATTGCAGAGTTCACTTCTTGTACATGAACAAAAGTTTACAAGGAGTGTGTCTCTGGAAGATCAAGCCTTGAAGGTTGGATTTGATGCGCGTCGAGGTCGGGGACGTGGGAGAAGTGGCTATCCAGGACGAGGCAGGGGTCGAGGTCAATTCTGGAATAGAGAAACGGTGGAGTGCTACCGTTGTCACAAGCTAGGACATTTCAAGAATGAATGTCTTGAAAGGACCTATCAGGTTCATTACACTGATGGCCATGATACAATACATGAGGAGATGCTCCTTATGGCGTCTGTTGATTCTGACGTGGTAGAGTTTAATAACTTTATGACTTTTCATGGTTCGACCGATAAAGATGAATCATGGTGGTTCCTAGACTCAGGGTGTAGTAATCATATGAGTGGAGATATGAAGTGGTTCTCTAGCCTTGACCGTTCCTTCACCTGCATCGTAAAGCTAGGGAATGGTATGAGACTACAAGTTCAAGGAAAAGGGAGTGTCAATATGCATGTTAATCATATTCCATTGAAGGTACAGGATGTTTTTTTTGTCCCTGGATTGACTAACAACCTGCTTAGCATGGGTCAAATGCTCGAAAAGGACCTAGTTTTTCTTCTCAAGGATAATTCTTGTAAGATATTTCATAATACAAAGGGGTTTCTCTTCCAAACTCAAATGAAGAGCAACAGGATGTTTATTTTACATGCTACTCCTCAAGGTGCATCTGACGCAGGAGAAGTACAGTGTTTGAACACCACCGAAGCTGGAAAGAGCGATTTGAATTTATGGCATAGGAGATTTGGCCACCTTCACCATCAGGGGTTGGAGACGCTTCAGAAGTCAGAAATGGTAAAGGGTCTACCGAAGATTAAGGCTCGGGATGGAGATGTAGCGTGCACTATATGTTTGGTGGGAAAACAGCACCGAAAATCATTTCCGAAGAAAAGCTTATGGCACGCCACCACAAGACTTCAGCTTATACACGCTGACTTATGCGGACCAATCACCCCATCTTCTCAAAGTGGTAACAGGTATATCTTTACTCTGATAGATGATTTTAGCAGGAAATTATGGGTTTACTTCTTGAAATCCAAATCAGAGGCATTTGGTGTATTTAAAAAGTTCAAAGCTCAAGTTGAAAAGGAGTCCAGTGATGTGATTGTGAGCTTAAGAACAGATAGGGGAGGAGAGTTCCTATCCACTGAGTTCAAACTGTTTTGTGAAGAGCATGGAATAAGGAGGCAGTTAACTGCAGCTCTAACACCCCAGCAAAACGGAGTTGCCGAGCGAAAAAACAGAACTTTACTAAATATGGTGAGATGTATGCTAGCTGACACAAAAGTTCCAAGCACATTCTGGTGTGAAGCAGTTAATTGGGCAGCTTATGTGTTAAACAGAAGCCCCACAACTATTTGTAAAGATAAAACTCCACAAGAGCTTTGGAGTGGATATCCGCCTGCAGTAGATCATTTGAGAGTATTTGGCTGTATGAGCTATGTCCATGTACCTGATCAACAAAGAAAGAAATTAGATGATAGAAGTATCAAGTGTGTATTCTTGGGAGTATCCCATGAATCCAAAGCCTATAGAGTCTACAATCCAATGACTCAAAAGGTTCTGGTGAGTAGAGATGTTACATTTGATGAATTCAAAGGTTGGGAATGGGACTCTGAGAAAGCGGGTACCGAAACTCAGCTCACGTGGGAAGGTTATGAAGAGGATATAAATGATTTAGAAGAACAATCTGAGGAGCATATTACTGTTACAACACCTATGGCTGCTCAGATTGTGCCACCAAGAGCCAAAGTGGTCGAGGAACTGACTGATTTAACCTCGAACAAGTCAGGAAGTGCACAGAGTTCAAAAGCTGAAATAATAAATGATTCAAATGCTCGTAGTTCTGAATTGGGTCCAAGAGTACGCACAAAACCGGGTTGGCATGATTCATATGAAATGGGCAACATCATGCTTGATACAAATAATCAGTATGCATTGCAAGTGGATAGTGATGATCCTATTGCTTTTGAGGATGCTGTGAAGGCAGAAAAATGGAGAACAGCCATGAATATGGAGATGCAAGCCATTCAGAAAAATGACACTTGGGAGTTGACTAGCTTACCCTCAGGAGCAACACCAATTGGTGTTAAATGGGTATATAAGACCAAGGTAAATGAGAATGGTGAAGTGGATAAATACAAAGCAAGATTAGTAGCAAAAGGGTATGCTCAACAATATGGAATAGATTATGACGAAGTGTTTGCTCCGGTTGCAAGGTGGGATACTATAAGGTCCATGCTAGCTCTTGCAGCACATCACGGGTGGCCTGTATATCATTTAGACGTGAAAAGTGCATTCCTCCATGGTGATCTCTCACAGAAGAAGTTTTTGTAACGCAACCACCAGGCTTTGTGATCTCAGGGGAGGAGGACAAAGTTTACAAATTGAAGAAGGCCTTATATGGATTAAAGCAAGCACCAAGAGCATGGTATAGCAAGATTGAACATTACTTTCAGGAGGCTGGTTTTGAAAAATGTCCATATGAACACACTTTGTTCATCCAAAAGAAAGAAGGTGATTGTCTGCTCGTTAGTTTATACGTCGACGATCTTATGTATGCTAGCAGCAGTAATCAAATGGTGACACCATTCAAGAAAAGCATGAAAGCTATGTTTGAAATGTCCGACTTAGGCCGAATGAAGTATTTCCTGGGAGTCGAGGTCGGACAAGCTGAGCAAGGAATTTTTCTTTGCCAAAAGAAGTATACAAGAGATCTCTTGCTGAAGTTTGGACTCTTGGAGAGCAATCCTGTGCGTAATCCTATTGTTCCGGGCAGCAAATTGACTCTAGAAGGTGATGGTTGTCTTGTTAACGATACGGAGTATAAGCAATTGGTTGGTAGTCTTCTGTACTTAACAGCAACTAGACCGGATGTCATGTATGTGGTTAGTTTGCTAAGTAGATATATGGCCAAGCCAACAAGGGCTCATATGCATGCAGCAAAAAGGGTGTTGCGGTATCTAAAGGGAACCATGGAGTTTGGCATCTGGTATAAAAGGGATGTTCAGTGTAAGTCTTTAATTGGATTCACTGATAGTGATTATGCAGGGGATATGGATGATAGGAGAAGTACTAGTGGTTATGTTTTCCTTTTAGCTGGTGGTGCAGTTTCATGGTCATCAAAGAAACAACCTATAGTCACTCTATCAACGACCGAGGCTGAATTCGTGGCAGCAGCTTCTTGTGCAACCCAATGTGTGTGGCTGAGGCATGTACTTGAACAGATGGGCTGGCTGAAGAGTGTTAAAGGTGAAACAACAATACTGTGTGATAATGTTTCAACTATCAAATTGTCCAAGAACTCAGTGTTACATGGAAGGAGTAAACATATAGACGTGCGGTTTCATTTTCTTCGAGATTTAGTCAAGGAAGGAGTGATCAAGCTAGAGTATTGTAGTACAAATGCTCAAATTGCTGATGTTATGACTAAGGCCGTAAAACTCGAGACCTTTGAGTCACTAAGAACCAGGCTAGGAGTTGGGAAGTGGACTGATATGGTGAAGGAGAGCTCAAGTGCTGCTAGTGGCTGAATTGTGATGTTGTGACTACTGATAAACTCAACATTGATCCTGTTGAGTTTAGGGGAGGATTTGTTGGATTAATATGTCATTATTTGCATTAAATTAATAATTAGCAGAATAATAAATATTGTTAGTGGGCTCCTAGTTTTAAGCTTTAGTTGTTAGAGTCATGGCTTTGATTGAGTCATGCCTATTTATTAGGAATAGCAGTTTCTATAGCTTGCAGTCAGTACTTTTTATGTATTTAACGGTTGTTTCAATTCAATAAAGATTATCTCGTTTTGCTCTATTAACAGTCTGAACTAGTAATAGGCCCTTAAGTACTATGTGTGTAATCTATGTTGTTTTTGGTTTTTAGATTATGAAGCATTGTAGAAGATTAGAAATTTAGAAACCAACCAACTACTACTTGTAGAATTGTTGGACTAGGTGTGTATTAAAACTTAGAAGTATGTTGATGTGAAATTATAAAGGAAGTCTAATTTTACAGGTTTCTTGATGAAGTGGAAATCAATACCTAATGTATATTAGGAATGAAGAAAGTATTGTAAATTCTATGTTTCCTGAAAACTAATGTTTGTGCATTTTCTAGAAAATATGCATTTTTTTTATAAAATCTCTATTTTTCTTGAACGTGAAGAGATGAAGAAGGATTGTAAATTCTAATTTTTTCAAAAACTATTGATTTGCATTTTTTAGAAAATATAGTTATGGTTTTTGAATGTTTGAAGAAAACTGATGATTTTGATGGGTTGAAGAAAATTATTGATAAAACTGTTTTGTGAGTAAAGATAGGTGTGGGTCCAAGTTTAGTTTTATTAGAAGTCTTTTTAAAAAATTTCAAGCTGTGTTCCGCAAAGGAGAAAAAGGAAAGGTAATTAACTCTGTCATGTGATAAGTAGGTCATGGTTTTCTTCTATAGGACGTCCTTTTTCTTTGATATTTTGATTTGTGTTGGGCTAGAAGAACAAGGGAATAAATTTTGGCACATGATTAGTTGGTTTCTTACAAGAATACCCCTTCTCATTTGCCTATAAATACTATCCTCTTATTCACCCCTTAGTCATTCAAAGCTATCCTCTTAATCACCCCTTAATCATTCAAAGCTTGTTTACAGAAGAAAAAAAAATGAAAAGCGTTTTTGTCATGATGATTCTTGTGTTTTTTTCATTGTTCTCTGTTCTTCACGGAGGACATGTGTGTCCTCACCCACCACACTGTGAGGAACGTACCACCATAGGAGATCCTGCAACCACGTTTGAAGATTCTGCAGCTTCCACCATTGCTCCCTCAGTTGCTTCTACGATTACCTCCCCAAATGATAATAATAATTAATTATTATCAAAAATAATAATAATAATGTAATATGTGTTCCTATAATGAGTTCACATAAATAAACCATTTTATCTATGTCTCGTGTGTTTCTTTAGACTTCCTGTTAATATTCTCTTTTGTGATTCCGTCTTTAAGATTAATGTGAAATATTATTATTAAGTTTATGGTAACTTTAGTACTGTGTCTGTCACCTTTGCTATCTCTGTCTCTCAAAAATATATTTTTTTTTGGCACAAAACCAGAAAAAACATATTTTTCTTTTGGCACTATAACTTTAAATCTAACCTCCAATAATCATTTAATAATTTCATAATTTTGAAGGTGAATATACTTTAAATCTATGACAGAAAAAGAACTATGAACCAGAAAAAGTGGCCCAGCTAGGAGCTTATTAACCGATTTATTTTGAAATATATTCTTTGAACCAGGTTTCATTTTGGTATTTCATCATTATCTTTGGCTTTATCTTAAGAGTAATAATAATTGTTTTTTATTGACATATTTATTTTTTTAATCAATTAGCAAATATAAATTTTATATAGTAAATGAAAGCAACAATAATACAAAAAAAAAAAAAAGTTATCTGTAAATTAAGATTCTCGAGCATTGTTTTTAGTTATGTCTTGACAACTTCTTTAATATTTTATAAATTAATTTGTAATCTTCTTTATTTAATTTTTTATTTTTATTTATGACCTATGTAAGTTATCATTCAGTATTTTTCAGTTAGTTTTCAAACCGTGTCACATTTTAATTCTTTTTTAATTCTTTTTTTGCCTTCTGTCTATTTTTTATCTCTAATAGTATTACTATCATTAAAGCAAAATTATTTTTATAATCAAGAAAGAGAATCAAATTTAAAAATGAAATAAAAATAAAGAGGAAGAAGAAGATTGGAGATTGAAGAAGATTGGACATATCTGTTTCACATAATTGAGATAGTGTACAAATCATATCTTGTAAATTTAAAATATTTTCTAAATCCATTTGTATAAAATACTCTTTAAATATAACACATGTTCACATGAGTTTCGTACAAAGGTATATGCTTTGGTTTATAAAAAAAAAAACATGATAGGCCTTACAAAGAAAGAAGGACAATAATATATACTCCAATAGCTCTCTTTCTCTCTCTCTATATCCCTCTCTCCGCAGTTAAAATCAATGTACCAATTTATGACTTTAATTAAAATATCACAAAAGTTTTCATACAAAAGTATAGGGTTTGGTATTAAATAAAAAGCATGATAGCCCTTATAAAGAAAAAAGAACAATAATACATATTCAATTAGTTATTACTCTCTCTCTTTTGAATCATGAAACTAGAGATTATAGGTAAACTAGCTTAGTCCACAAAAATAAAAATGAAAACTTATAAATTATTTTCTCAAGTTGATTTAAATATATCTTATCTAAATTGGAAAGGTTTAAGATTTGTTTTGTTAATATAAAAAACATTGAACGTTGCAGTGCAAATGATTAAGAGGAACTTTGAATTTTCAAGAAAACACTTTTGTTTAATTGAGAACATTTTATTACATAATTTTGAATGATAATCTCAAGGATTATCATTTAAGTGGTGGACATTGTTGTAAGCAGCAGGTGCATCTGTGTCAACTGAGGTCTGATGCGGAGTGGGAAGCAGCCCTACAGATTGGAGAATGAGACCCCTCCCACCTTCCATAATATGATGTTGTGGTGGTAGATAATTGAAACTCACATAACTCATGTTCGGTCGGTTCAACTCGAAAACCGCAATATTAACAAACCGAACAACAAATCGGAAAACTAGCAATGAATCTGGAAAACTGCATTTTTCAAATTTTCTTATGGTTACATGATAAAAAATAAATTGAATCCACTTTTACAGGAATAAAAAAAAGAACTTGAGGAAGTATGATTTTAGAGAGATTAATGAAAAGAAATTGAATTTTGCGTTCAATAATATTTTATTTTCTTGGTTATCGTTTTTCAAAGAGCCTAGAGTTGCGTGGGAGGAAATTATCAAAATTTAGAAGCAATTTTTGTGGGGAAAATTGGAAGATAAAAGAGGAATGTGTTGGGTTAGTTGGGATAAGGTTTGTTTGGCTAAAGAGGATCGAGTGTTGGGAGTAAAAAGTGAGGAGTTGTTTAATCTCACGTTTATTAGCAAGTGAGGGTGGAGGATTTGTTAAGTTTGGGTTCCCTTTCTATGTGGAAAAAAACTTAAATATCAATAGCCCATTTGTCTCACTTATTTAAGTGAAGAGTGTCAATTTAGGGTTAAGAGAGATAGAAAAAAAAAGGATTTAAAATAGAGAAAATAGAAGAGAGACTCATTCCCGTTTTTTCTGCACCAGCCACACTAAATCAATGATCTCCGATTCGTCACCATTGGATCGAGCGGAAATTTTATGGGCATGTTTGCAACTCATATATCTAACTTTTGAACGTTCAGAATTTGAAAATAAGGTTTGAGCTGAGAGACATGAGGCTCGCATTGGAGCCGTAAATTTGGGATATTTTACTGCTTTTGGATTCTTATTTGTAAGTTAAGTGTGTTTTGTGATTTGCGGTTGTTAGTACTTGTTTGTGAATAACACTACTAGAAATATGGCCTACGGCCACGCTAAATTTTTCCACAACTCTGAAACTGTCGCCAAATACACGCTTTAGCCATGGTTTTCAAATTGTAGAAATATGTTTTAAAATATTGAATCCGTAGTGTGAAACTGTGGCCTTTACCTCAGTTGCCACGGTTATGGAACGGTAGATATTTTAAGCCGCAATCAAAAAACTGAGGCCTTATAATTTTTTACAATTTTCAGTTCAAATAGTGGCCAAAGCCCAAAAAAAAAAACTTCCAAAAGTTCCCTCTTTTTTTTTTTAGTTTCCCTCTCATTAATTATTTGCTTTTCTAATTTATTTAGCTTCCCTCTTATTAATTACTTTCTTTTTTAATTTTTTTTTAAAAATTTAAAAACGTAATTACGATGTCTTTCCATCTCTTAACTCAAACTTGGGTTCAGAAAACCCTAGAAGGAAAAGAGAAGAGGCGGAGCCTCTCTCTCCCGTCCTCACGCTCTCTGCTCTCTCTTCCATTGTAGCTTTTCGTTCTCATCATCATCTCTCTTGCGAGCGACAACAACAACGATGGCCTTCGGTTTTCTCTTTCGCGAAAAGGACGACAACAACAGAAAAACCTCTCTCTCGTTTTCTCACGGCGGCCATGGAATAAGCTCGAAGCAACTCACATACTCACGAACTCAGGTATGCTTCTTCCTAAAATTTTCATTTTCCTCTCTTACGGTATAACAACAACAGCTTAATTGATAGCTCACTCTCTCCGTTTTCGGTTTCCTCTCTTTTTTTTGTTGATGTGGATGTGATTTTAACTCTTTGAATTCAGGGTTTTTCGTATTGATTTGATTTTTTTTTTGTGTTTTTTTATTGGCTAAACAAAGGGGTTTGATTTGGTTTGGGAGTGGTAGCGTCGGTGGAATTGGACCCGAGGTAGCACATCTTGGTTGGGGAAGATGGTACACTCTGAGAGAGCTTGAAGATGCTATTGGTGGGTTTTGTCCAGAAAATGTTCTTGGTGAAGGTGGCTATGGAATTGTTTATCATGGAGTACTCACTGATGGTACTAAAGTTGATGTAAAAAACCTCTTGAATAACAATTATGTCTTCTTTTTCAGATTTTTCATTTCAGTTTCTTATCTGTGTTATTTGTGTTTTTGCCTGTTTACACTTAATACATAACATGTTTCTATGTTTGTGTCTCTTATTTAATGTTATGTCTTTTGTTCATAGCTGTGATCTTTCAGTTTCTGTTAACATGTTTTCACTATCTGACTATTGTTATTAAGTTCTTTGTTGTCTTTAATTCTTCAATAATTTTGTTGTTGGCAACCAGCCATAGTTGTTACATGGAAGGACAAAACAAATGAATTTTTATGGTTTTGTTTCGTTCTGAAATGCTTGACTAAGTTTTTGCTCAAACTCGACGATTTACCGCAAACTCTTTCGAAGACAATTTCATTAGACAAAACTGTTGCTCTTAATGTTTCTTTCGTCGACAATCCTGTGCTAAGTAACTCGTCTATCGAACTCAGAATCAATGGTTTATTCAGTGAGAGAAAGGGTGTTTTAGTACCTCAAGGTTACCATAAAGAATCTGATGACATTTCTCTTTCAAATGGTGATTTGCCAAAGATGATTAACATTTCAATACATGAAATTTTTTTCAAATCGGCCTCCGAAGTTTACTTTGCAGTAAGTTTCTGAATTCTGTAGATACATTTGCATTATTATAGACTCAACTCAAGTATAGTTTTGGTAGTTTATGCTGTATAATGGAAACTCATCATTCCTCAATTATAATTTGAAAGGTGTTGTGCTATAAATGTGGGAACTATACTGGATAGGATTTGATGGGTTATGGAAATTTATGGGGGAAACTACTTGCGGTTTACTTACTTTGCTTTGTTGGAGTAGTTATACGAGTTGGTTAATTAATCAATTCATGCAATGAGTTTCCTAGGGAATCACTTTGGCTGTCACTTGATTAACTGTCACACTTTGTTGATTCATTGTTTATCATTTTGTTTGATTTTCCCATGTTTCCTTAATTATCGTTTGTTTTTATGGATTGTTATTGTTTGACAACTGGAAATCCATTTTAAGTTGATTAATTTTGCTGTGATTCAGCTTGTTGCATCTGCAGATTGTGCTGAAGCACTGGATGTAACTGACGATTTGCAACATTTACTGGTATACTTTAACTGTTTTATGAAAATCCTATTAATATTAGGGTCTGTTTACATCCTTTATGAATGCAAATGTAAATATTAATTGTTGAGAGTGGGGGGTGAGAGATAGATATAAGGAAGGGAGAGAGAAAGAAAGGAGGGAGAGGAGAGAGATGAGATCGAGAAGAGAGAGAGAGAGAGAGCAATGGAGGGGATAAAGATGAGAGATGGGAGAGAATATATTTTCAGTAGAAATTAAAAAGGTATTTTTGTAATTTTGATAGCATTGTATTGTTTTTTGTAGCATTCTCTCAGCAGAGTTTATTCGAGCTTCTTTACACGATGCTGCAGAATCAGATGTGATAATTTTATCTAAAGCTAAAGCAAGAGCTTCCCTTCCCATGAATGGAAAAGATGATGAAGTAAGATTGAATCTTCAATTACTTTTATCTTTAACACCTCTGTTTGGTTGTCTCTCTTATTTTATATGAATCTTGGCTGAAAATCTTTCAAATCTTTACCATTATGTTTTAGAGGGGATACAGTCACTGGGGTTTCTTCATGTAAACTAACCTGGCACATTTTAAAATGAAAATACTGTTAGGTTGTTAAACTTGAGTTGAGAGTGTAGGTAAACTCTTGGAGCTTCCGTTAACTCGTGAGAGTATTCCTATTATAAAAATAATATTAAAAACCTAAATACGGCATGTATAATATATAATGTAATCACATTTACCCACTAATAGTTCAATATTCAAATTCATAATAAAGCTAAATAGCATAAAGATTGAAATGCATAACTTAGAAGTTCGGTAGCCCGTAGCTCTTGAATCATTATACTAAACATTAGACAAGCACTACATGATACACATTAAAATAAGATTCATTGTTTGTATTATGGAAACTCATCATTCCTCAATTATACAAACAATCCAAACAATGACATGAATCTTAATATCTTGGTATCTTCTCCACCGGTTATAGAAGTGTATTATATATGTTTATCTCTTCATAAACAGTATAAATAAAATTTTGTTAAAGTGTAATTTTATAAAGAAAGAAATATTGAAAACTTACTCATTGCAATTCATGACTTTGCTTATAGGATAACCTAAGTCAACACCACAACGTCCTGGAACTGAGGCAATTAAATCATCTCTGTACCTGCCACGAAGCTTGGCTCTATAATTGAAACTTATTGAAGGTATGCTTATCTTTGTTTTTGTTGATATGTAGCTTCTCTTCCTATGTCTAGAAGTTATGGTAGTAAGTTAGTTATAGGAAGTTATGGTTGTTCATGAGGAAAAAAATGTAAATGAAAGATGGATATTGAGGTATATCCTATTTATGGGCCAAGGAGGATGCATGGCTATTGAGGTATATACTATTTAATCTGATCAATGTTAAGATGAAGTCAAAAATATCATTGACATGTTTAATCATTATTACAGGATGGATATCAACTAGCATTGGAGTTGGACAATGGTTGGAAACTAAGTGAAAAATTAGGCTCTCCAATTGACATTGATTCTTCCCTAAAGGATTATTTTACGTTGATATTGAATATGAAAAGTTGATATTGAATATGCCCATATGTTGAGATAAAGTAGCTTGGTGTAAAGGATTATTTTACGTTGAAATTGAATATGAAAAGTTTTATATGTCTTTTGTATTTTTTGCAAAACTATTGGTCATTGGATCAACGAATATAAGAAAACTAAAGTTCCTCGGTTAAGTTTGACGGTTCTGTTCAACAGTTCAACACCCCTAGACTTAATTATGTAAAGGAAAGACAAAATGAAACACTTATGAAATGATAAAAGTGTTATATATATATATATATATAAAATTAATGTTACAGATAAACTGTGGCAAGATTAATGGTTTAGAATGCATAAAATATAACCACGGTTTTAAATCTGTGGTCATAACCAAACCGTGGCTATATCTTGAACAAATACTGTGTCGAAAACGTTAAATTGAAATTGTGGCTTTACCATATAGCCACAGTTTTGCAGTCATGGCAAATACAAACCGCGGCCTTAATCAAGCTACCTAAACCGTGGCCTTAAAAAGCCACGGTTGTCAAAAAGGCGTGGTCTATACCAAAAAACCGTGGACTTTACTTTAGGCCACGGCCGCATACTCCACAGTTGGATTTCCGTGGCCAAACCGTGGCCTCAGCGTTATGCCACGGTTATTTTGCATATAGCCTCGGTTTTCTGGTCGTGGCAGGAGACCTTTTTTTCTGTAGTGTAACTTTAAGATTCTCTTGTAACCTCAATTGATTATAGTGGAACTATTTCTTTGGTTTGGTTTCACGTTAAAATATCAATGTATTTTTTTCCAATTATTTTTGTGTTATATTTGTTGTTGATCCTCAAGGTTCTTACAAGTGTGGAGAATTTTATATCTGCTATGTATTGGTCTCTTATTGTATCTTAAATTCTCATCAGAGGTGCGTGGCGGAGGGGGAGACGATGTGGTATGAACTCTTGGAATTCATGTATATTGAGGGTTTAAGTTGCCTTCAAAAGGAGGTGGCGGGGAATAAGGTGAAATTTTTTCGTGGTGGTGGCGAGACGTGAGGGCGATGTGTAGAAGTAAGAATGATAATACCTTGGTTTTTTAGCTTAATTTCGATCAAATTAGATTATGTTAAATGTTTGCAATCAATGTTGGGATAAAGATTAT
The DNA here is from genome assembly GCF_029867415.1 of Vicia villosa. Classification (NCBI taxonomy): domain Eukaryota; kingdom Viridiplantae; phylum Streptophyta; class Magnoliopsida; order Fabales; family Fabaceae; genus Vicia; species Vicia villosa. Next base: position 287,010 of record NW_026705685.1, read on the forward strand.
ACTCTTAAAAGTCTATTTCCAAATCTGTTTGATGAATGTTCGACGAAGGATTGTAAGGTGACAGACTTAAGGGGGTGGGAAAATGGAATTTGGAGATGGGATTTTGGGGTGGATGCAGCGGGAGTCTGGTCTTTCTAACCCGATGGTGTCTTGTTTTCCTCTTATGGAAATCATATCAATTACATTCATAATCGTAAGCATTGCATGGTATCTTAGGATCAAAACTTGTGTATTCTGTATTTAATAAACTTAAATAGGGACATCTTTCATAGGTATCTTTCATACCCTAGTTTTTAACCATAAGATCCCGCATCATATGCGTTTTTTCAATTGCATCAAGATTACATAGTTAATTCTCTTTTTCCTCTTTTATCTTTGAGCCTACCTACACGAGAATCACCATGCACATTTTTGTTCATCTTTTATTTTTACAATTATTATATTTCAGTAATCACTAATCAAAATTCAAAAAAACTGTATGCATTGTTTATTTTGTTTGTTCGACAAGATAGGACTTTGGATCAAGAAGTTCCAATGACATTCCTCAAGGAAAGAAGAATTATGTTGTCCTATTTCATCTTGCTTGAGTTTAAGAGTTTAGAAGATTGAATTGAGACTGTCTTCTTAAAACGATACTTGAAAATCCTAAAGGATTTATGTTGTGTAAGAATCGTCAATAACATTATAATTTTGTTACGACAAGATATTTTGTGGTTGAGATCCAGGGATGGATCATGGTCTAAAGATGTGATTGAGAACTCTTGATGATTAAGGTTTTGTTGCATATTAAATTACTTGGTTTTTACAAGTTTGATTTAGATTAATTTTATAAAGTATGCATCAAATCCAAGTGTGCCGAATTCAATATTCCCAAAAGTTCGAGTAGCATGGTTCTAGGCATTGGCTTATGGATTCCTAAAGGTGTCAAAGATTTTGGGCATATGTTTTGGTTCATCAAACCTTATTTAAGACATACTCAATAAGCTTCCAAGATTCATAACCCATTTGTTCATCGAACCTTATTCAAGGCATACTCAATAAACTTCCAAGATTCAAATTCAAGAGTGGTCAAAGTTTCAAGTAATGTTAATCATTCTCATTCAAGCTTAAGGTCACATGGAATCACATTTAGGTTTAGGAGAACTTTCTTGATTTTCAAATTGCATTAGCCATCTAATCTCAAAGAATTACAATGTTTAAATTTTCAAAAATAGAGTGCAATTGGTAAAAAATAAATTCAAAAATTGGAAGGTTTCATTTTGAATTACAAGAGAATGAACCCTAAACCTACAAAGTTACAAGAGAATATATATAGTTTTGATTTTTCCTTTTGTTTTACTATATATTTTCGAGGAACATAGTATTTTAGCCACCCTTTCTAAGGCAATGAACTTGGATTTGAGACAACCAAATTTCCATAGTAAGTTTTTGTCACAGTTTCCTTGTTGGAGAAATTTGACATGATTTTTATTTTGATTCTTCTAATTAGTTGTATGGGCTTTTAGAATGTCATGCGAATTTTCTCTCCATTTTTGGCCATATTTCAAAATTGTTTAGCCACCGAGTAAATGAAAGCACTCAGAGTATTATTTCCATTTTAGTTTGTATCTCGATTATAATGTTTCTATGCTTTTTTTACAAAATTTATACTAATGTAGGTTTTTCATACATAATCTTTCAAACCTTCATGTTTAGATTTTAAATATCTATCTATTTTTTCAAACCTTTTAAACTTAAATATCTATCCATTTAATACTCTGGCAAAATTCATTGGCATATAGAAAACCCGACTTAATAAAATTCATTCTCTCACAAACCCTATTGATAAATTTATTGTCTCACTATAAAATTGTCAATATTAATAAATGTTGTACTTATTTTTTCTATAAGATAAATTAAATTTTACGGTGTACAAGTTTATTGTCTCACTATTTGTTTGAATATATTGTCCTAAATAAAATTGTCCATATTAAAGCTATCCTTATTTTCTCTAAGGTAAAGTAAATTCAAGGATCTACAAATTTTTTGTCTCACTATTTGTTTGATTATTTTGGCATAACTTGACGCTCTTACACACAGCAAATTCATTGAAAGTAAGAAATCTGTCCAACCAAGCAACAATGTAAATTATAATTGTCATCATTATCTTTGGCTTTATCTTAAGAGTAATAATAATTGTTTTTTATTGACATATTTATTTTTTTAATCAATTAGCAAATATAAATTTTATATAGTAAATGAAAGCAACAATAATACAAAAAAAAAAAGTTATCTGTAAATTAAGATTCTCGAGCATTTTTTTAGTTATGTCTTGACAACTTCTTTAATATTTTATAAATTAGTTTGTAATCTTCTTTATTTAATTTTTTATTTTTATTTATGACCTATGTAAGTTATCATTTAGTATTTTTCAGTTAGTTTTCAAACCGTGTCACATGTTTTAATTTGTAATCTTCTTTATTTAATTTTAAATCTTCTTTATACAATAAATATGTTATGGTGAGACTTGAGTGGAGTACAGACATAGTCACATGTTTTCATTTCCTATATTAACCATTCTCCATTGAACTAAACTTTTGAGACAGGTTTCATTTTGGTGTAACATGAACAACAACTTTAGCTTTATCAGCAACAATAACAATAATTGATTCTTAGTGCCAATTACATATTTATAATTTTAATCAATCAGTAACAAATATAAATTAGACAATGTAATTTAAAGCAACAGTAATTATGTCTAAATGAAGATGTCATTCATTTTATTTGAGTTATTTCATGACAAATAATTTATATTTTAAATGTTAATTTGCAATCATCATTGTCTAAATTTAAACTTAATTTATGACTTAATGTAAATTATCTTTTCCAATTAGTATTGTTCAGCTAGTTTTCAATTCTATCGTATAATTTGTTGCTTTTGAACAAAAAATTTAAATTAATTTTTTTAATGTGAAAATTAGATTTTTTTTTCTTTAATTTTCAATAAGATTGTACCAATAATGAGATATTGAAAATTAATTGAGACTCGTGTGAAGAGTAATAAAGCTGCTATTACAAGAAATAAATTAAAACTTCCTGGTAAAGTTGTGGATAATTACACTAATCACGGTAATGGTAGACTTTGGATCATATGGAATGATGATGTTTTTGATGTTAGAGTGGTGAGTAGTAGCAGTAAATACATACACTGTGGCATCCATGATTCTAATGGCAAGTTTAGGTTCTGGCTAACCGCTATCTATACCCATAATCAGCTTGATCTAAGAAGGAGATTATGGAAGAGTTTGGAAACCATCCATAATAACCAAAAGGGCCCTTGGTGTGTTGTTGGTGATTACAATAATGTACTCACGACACAGGATCGAATTGGAGGAAACGTGGTTACTGAGGCAGAGTTTGAAGATCTTCACTCTATGATGAATGTTACTGGTTTAGGTGAAATGGATAGTGTAGGGGATTTCTATACTTGGTTTAACAATCAGAGTAGACACCCCATTTATTCCAGGAGCTAACACTGATTGGTTGCAAGCTCATAATGAAGCAGTTTTACATATTCTTCCTCAAAGCATCTCTGATAATGGTTTGCTTCCTTTAGTGATTACGAAAAATAAACCCCAACATCGAGTGTTTAGATTCAGCAATCACCTGACAAAGATTGAGGGGTATAAAAAGGTTGTGTATGGTAGTTGGAGAAAACCAGTTAGGGACTCGGGTATGACCTTAAAGCTTTGCATTCTCCAGTTAATGATATTAGAACAAACTTGGTTAAAAGTAGGACTGATCTTCATGCAGCCCAGAATTTACTTATGCAAAACAGAATGGACAGTTAAGTTATTGATAGGGTGAAGGTTCTCACTGAGGAGGTTGTTAAATGGAACCAAATGGAGGAGAAGATTCTAATGCAGAGATCTAAAATAGATTGGTTAAAGATGGGTGATGCGAATAGTGCCTTCTTTTATGCCTATCTCAAATCCAAACAGAAAACAAAGAGTATCATAATGTCGAGGAAAAGTGATGGTACTGTTATTACAAAGTAAAAAGAGATTGAACAGAAGATCCTTGATTTCTATAGCAGCCTTATGGGAGCAGATAGCCCTAATATTGCTCATATTAATGTAGAAGCAATGAGGAAGGGGAAGCAAGTTAGCTGGGAGAAGAGGTCTTTTCTTCAAAGTAATATTACTCTGAATGAAATTGAGGCAGAGGCATAGGTGATCTTAAGAGTCCATGTGTGGATGGATATGGAGCTAAATTTTTCAAATCTAGCTGGCATATCATTGGATGTGATTGAAGCCATTCAAGAACTTTTCAACCAGGGGAAGATAAGTAGTTTCAATAAAACAGTGGTGACCTTAATTCCTAAAAGCTCTAATAGCAGTGTCAAAGACTTTTGGCCTATAGATGGATGCACAACATTTTATAAGATCACAGCAAGGATCCTCACTGATAGACTGGGGAAGATTTTGCCCAGTATAGTTAATCAAAGCCAGACAACTTTTGTTCCTTGCCAGCATATGGAGAATCATATCATGCTAGCCTATGAACTCATTAAAGGCTATGGGAGGGAATCAGGGAGTCCTAGATGTATGATTCAACTAGATGTCCAAAAAGCATACGACATGGTGAATTGGAATGCCCTTCAGAGCATCATGATGGAGATTGGTTTCTAGCAGATTCATCCAATGGGTTATGGCCACAGTCACCTCTGTTTCTTATGTATTTAATATAAATGGAGAGCTCACTATACTATGCAAGCATGTAGAGGAATCAGGCAAGGGGGCTATTTGTTCTAATGATGGATTATTTGAGTAGATTGCTAGCCAAAATGCAAATGAACCAGAATTTCAAACTTCATGCAAAATGTGAAAAATTGGGACTGACCAATCTTACTTTTGCAGATGACATTCTTCTATTCTGCAGGGGAGAGGTTAACTCTGTTAGATTGCTTCTCACCACTGATGAATCTTTTTCCATGTCCACAGGATTGGTTATGAATCCTCATAAGTGTAAGTTTTATTGTGGAGGAGTTGATGACATAACCAAAGCTTCTATGAGAGATATCATGGGATTTGAGGAGGGCCAGTTACCAGTTAGATACCTTGGGGTACCTTTACCTAGTAAAAGACTAAATATCACTCATTATCTTCCCCTCATTGAAAGAATTGTTGGTAGAATTAATCACTGGACTTCAAAGCTCCTTAGTTATGCAGGCAGAATCCAACTTATACAGAGTGTGGCATTTGCTATAACACGGTTTTGGCTCCAATGTTTTCCTATACCAAAGTTTGTGTTAACCAAAATTGATTCAATTTGCAGAACATTTCTCTGGACAGGTAAGCATGAAAGGAGTAGGAAGAGCCCTATAGCTTGGGAAAAAATCTTTAAGCCCAAGTGTAATGGTGGTCTAAATGTGATAAATCTCAATACTTGGAATCAAGTCACCTTGCTCAAATGTCTCTGGAATATCCATAGGAAAGCAGATAACCTATGGGTTCTATGGACTCACTGGTACTATCTGAAGGGAGAACAGGTTGCAGATGTTCTGGATGGAAATAATTGGACATGGATGTTCAAAGCTATCATGAAACAACGAGATATTCTTCCTAAAATCCATTAGCTTTGGGACAGGATGAATGCTAGCCAGAAGTTCTCTATGAAACAGATATATGAAGCTCTAATGGAAGACCAGAATCGGGTGCCCTGGAGGTTTCTATTGCAACACAACCCCTCTAGACCCCGTGCGATCTTTACAATGTGGATGCTTTGCCATGAAAAGCTTCCCACCAAAGACAGATTACACAGGTTTGGATGGATTCAAGAAACACAATGCAGTCTTTGTAAAACTGAACCTGAGACTATACATCATATATTTTTTACCTGCAGAGTCACAAAGGAAATTTGGAGCTATATTCTGAACTGGATAGAAGTAATCCATACACCTCAAGAGTGGAGTATGGAGTTAACCTCGATTATGGAGGCTACAAATAGAAAAGGATGGAGTGCTAGATTGATAAAGCTTGCATTCACAGAGGCAATTTATGTTATTTGGCAATATCGTAATACGACCATTTTCAATAACTCTGCTAGCTTCACAGTAATAGATAGGATTATGGATAGAATAATATATAGGGGCTGGAAAGATAGGCATCTTAGAACACATATTGCTTGGCTCATGGGATAAGGGCTAGTTGTGTTTTCTTAGTTTGGTTCTTTTGTCTGTTTTGCTTTTGCTGGATCAGTGATGATCGCATTGCACTTCATGTATTTTGAATTAATAAAAAATTTTTAGTTCAAAAATAAAAATCAGATATTGAATCTAAAAAAATTATTTTTAAATTATGAAGGTATAATGATGAAATGAAAGATTGTATGAAAAAATTGATTTTGCTTGTAATAGCTATAATTGGCTCATGCATGAATTCCGTAATAATTTTTTTCCAGTGGATTTAACCACATCACTTTAAAATAATAATTTTTTTCTTCAAATAAGTTTATCCTAATATATGGAGTTTGTTCAGTTTTAGTAAGATTCTATAGTGTTGCATCTTCTTATCATTTGAATGTTTTCTATTGCAACTTAAGTAAAAAACTAAAACAATTACTTACTCCCTTGACATATTTATGTAATCATGCAACTTTTTTTTATTTATTTTAGATAGATTACAAAGTTCTGTACATTTTATCTAATTTTTCAAAAACTCTCCATGATATACCATACCTTATGATAATAATTTTGGAAGAATTTCACAAAACATGTTGTAATAAATACAAATAAATTAATTAAATTAAAAAATGTTTAATCAAAGAATGTGAAAGATGATTCATCATTAAAAAAAAATATGTTTTAATTGATTGTAAAAGAGTTGAGAGACCGGTAACATTCAAGCTGGTTTAGTTGATAAAAAGTCAATATGCTCCCTTGGTAATCATTTTACTAACTCTCAACGATATTTTAATTTATGTTCTAGAAACATTTAAGTTTAAACTTAATCACCCATGCATATCTAAACCCCAATTCTTCTTCACTTTTAAGATATGAACACTAATTCTGTTGTCTAACGGATACATCAAATGATGATATTAATGTTCATTTTACCTTTAGAATTATCATATGCATAAAGCAATATAACATATCATGGTATATACCGCTAGTTAGATAACCCTTGTCTATAAAAATCCCCCATTCAATTCAATATTCATTTTCTCTTAACTTTTACAAAGATCATGAATATCTAGTTTTAAAAATTAAAACCATGATATTTAGTTAAATTAAATTTCATTATGAATTTATAAAAATTTTGTAGATAGTAATGAAGTTAATATGATAATTTGATCAAGAAATAAAGTTGGGCTGTGTGTGTCACATGGTATTATTATTACTAAAACAAGACTAAGCATGAGTTCAAAGTTTGGTATATTCTGACATAGGCACATGGTATATTGCATTGCTTTAATTTTTGCCACGAAGGAAAAGTAAGTAATTATTGGAAACATGATTCCTTGCATTCAAAATTTCACACATTCAAATAAATTTGCACCATTAATAAAAAATTCAGTGGCTCACAATACATCAATAAAAATCCATTTAAATTTATCAACGGGGTTGATTAACTCTGTAGTCACTTTGATTGCGAAGAATCTAAATCTATTATTTGAAGAACTATTTTAAAAATCGGACCGAATATTAAACCGGTAAGGATATAGTTATTGGTTTATTGGTCGAACCGCATGACTTAACCGGATTAAACGGGATAACTCGGTTCAATAGACCGGTCATTATAATAAAATTATATAGGTATAAAACATGTCAAACCGGTTGATTTAGTCTCTATAAAGTATAAATAGCACTTAAATTTTTTGAAAATATCATATCATAATAAATTTACAAATTCATAATTTAAATTCAAATTTTAAACATAAATATCACACAAAATAAAATAGTACAAAATTATAAAGTAGAAATGCAAATAAACTGTAATCGCAACATAATCTATTTTTTTTTATCACGCAACATAATCTACTTAAGTAATATATAATTGAATAATTTATAACCAAATAATTTGATTTTTTTATTTTTTATTTAAATTCTTTTATTTTTATTTCTTTTATTTTTATTTTTATTTTTTATTAAAATAATCAAAATGGCGTCATTTTAATTTTTTAAATAATTTTTTTTTATAAAATGCAATTAAACGACCGGTTCATGAAAACCACCTGTTTTAACGGTTTACACCGATTCTCGATTCGACCGGTCGGTTCGGCCAATCCGATCCGGTTTTTAAAACACTGATTTGAAATTTCGTGGAATGATTGAGATTCAACAATATAAAAGTATTGAAATAAATAAATAAATGGTGGAAGTGAAGCATTAAATGAAAAGTGGAAAGAGGTAAAGCGACTAATTTATTACAGCGGTCAAAACAATCATTAATACTTATTTAATTGGAATGAAATATTATTCTTATAAACAGCTTGATTGTTATAAAACTAACTAAAATAATAAAGATCAAAGAGAGGTAGAGAAGAGAAAAACAATATTATATCATCTTCTTTCAAGTGCATTTTACATTGTAATATGGCTCTCTATTTATAGGACTCAAGGGAGATAGAAAATCACACATATTAAACACATATTAAGTATAGAATAGGAAGATGAAATACTAGGAGATGGATGGACATCCACTAACATAAATATTCATAACACTCCCCCTTGGATGTCCATTGAGGATATGCATCGTTAAAACCTTACTAGAAAAAACCCAGTGGGAAAAATTCTAGTGAAGGAAAAGAGTACAATATCCTTTGAATGTGAATTGCCTCGTTAAAAACCTTACCAGGAAAAACCAATGGGAAAAAACCATGGTGAAGGAAAAAAGAGTGCAAAACATATGTTTTTCTCCCCCTCATGCAGACATTTACATGTGAGACGATATTATTTGTAGTAGTTGCTTAAAATTTCTTCTTGGAATTGACTTCATATAGTGCTAATAGTTATGCAGGATTTGATGAAGTTATTGCCATGAGTTGTTTCATAGATCTCCATGAAATGGTTGTACCATCACATGTAAACAAATAACCTCTTTCTGATCTACCATTGTGAGATTCTGACAAGTAACCAGCATCTCTAAGATAATGAAGTATATGTTTGACTCCGTTCAAATGTCTTCATGTAGGCGAATAATTGTATCTTGGTAATAGATTGACCACAAACGATATATCGAGACGTGTATAATTAGCAAGGTACATTAGTGCTCCAATTGCACTAAGATATGGTACTTCAGGACCAAATAATTTTTTAATCATTTTCTTGAGGCCTGAAAGGATCTTTCTCTACATCTAATGATATAACAATCATTGAAGTAGACAATGAATGAGATTTGTCCATATAGAAGTGTTTCAACACTTTTCTATATAATCTTCCTGATGTACAAATATTCCATTGTCCAAATTCTCAATTTGTAAGGCTAGACATAATTTTTATTTTTCCTAGGTCCTTCATCTCAAACTCTTTCTTTAAGGAATTTATAGCTTTTGGAAGCTCTTCAGGAGTTCCAATAATATGTATGTCATTCACATAGATAACTAGTATTGCAAATTCTTTTCCACATCATTTTATGAAAATACAAGTACAAATTGAATTATTTGTATATTCATCATTTAGTAAATATTCACTGAGGCGATTATACCACATGCATCCAGATTCTTTCAGCTCATACAGAGACTTGTTCAATTTGATGTAGTAGTTTTCTCGAGATCCATAATTACGTGCCTCTGGTATATTGAATCCTTCAGGGATTTTCAGGTAAATGTCACTATTAAGTGAACCATATACCTAAGATGTCATTACACCCATCATGTTCAAATTAAGCCCTTCATGTGTTACAAGGCTAATTAATTATCAGAAATTGATTGAATCCACTAAGGTGAATATGTTTTATCAAAATCAATCTTAGGTCTTTGTGAAAATCATTGAGCAATAAATCAAACTTTATATGATTCTTATTTTTCTTTTTCACAAAAACTCATTTATATCACATTAGTTTCACATCTTGAGGTGTTCAGACTACATATCCAAAAGTGACTTATTTTGGCCAATTCTCACTTAGTCTACAATCTTTAATAGACTTTTACTCATGATCCTCGTTATCATTGATCACTTTTAGCGCTATATTGTATACAAAGACCTTGTCAATATTGACTTTATTTGGTTATCTCAATTTCGATTCCATTCCATTTCATCCAGGACATAATTTATCGAGATCTCTTTATTTCATATTTCAAGTACTTGATTTGTTCTTCTGGAACTGAAAATTAAATTAGATCAAAGTGCTCTTAGCATTTTCATATCCTCACTTGGGTCATCTTTAGTTTCTTTTCTTAGTAGAGAACTTTTAACATTGGAACCGACTTTCATACCACGCTTCAGATGCAGCAACAACTCATTTGTAATATTATATTATCCAATAGGAGAATCCACTTTCAGTGGAGTATTATCAGCTGATAATTTACTTCATAAACTTTGCAAATGAATAATATTTTAAACTTTTGGTTCATATTGATTTGTACGAGGATCAAGATAACAATTTATTTTAACTTGTTCATTTGAACTTCTTGTTCATGATTTCAGTTGTTCATTTCCCTCCCCCTAATATTGGGGAAATTAATTTATCAAGTGATAATCAGCCTACTAGGCTGCAATCAAGTATTTGATTATTTTCTCAAATTATATCCTCAAAATTGAGAGTCATATTAATTATATTTTTCCAATATTCTTTCATGACTCATCTTAATGTATTATATTTGAGCAATTGGAATATACACAACACATCCAAATGTTCACTAAGATGAGAAGTATTAGAATAAATTAGGGAGGACTAAAATATAGTATCTTGTTGGCTTAATGCGAATAAATATCTTAATATCATTCTTTGGGTGTTTCAAATATATAATTTAGAATTGATGATCTCATAAGTATCAACCATATAATTAACTTTAGACGTCTAAAGAATGGATCTTTGGGTCCATTTTCTTTTTATGAACATATATTACATGATATTCAATATCAATTTTAATAATATATGTGATACTTATACATGAATTTCTAAAAAATCCAGAAAACAAGATCTTAGTCTAATTAGTTGAGAAAATAATTTCACAAACTTCTGGTTGTGAATAGAGACATATGCATGTTATTTTAGTCGATGCAACAATTAATGTCATAAAAACGTAATTTCTCAAATTTTTATTTTCCTTTAGAAACACACAAAAATTGTCTGGATTGAAGAAACTTCTGGTTCTTCAATACAAATTATTCGCATCATATTATATCCGAGATGACCCAACCGGTTTTACCAACGACACATTTAAGTGTAATTTGTAAACTACTGGTTTACAATGACATGTGCTTAAATTGTACTGATATAAGTGTAGTACAAGCCCGAGTAAAAAGCCGATAGCTTTTCTATTATATATTTTATGTCCAAGTTCATTTGTGTAATACAAAGATATTCAATACCTCCAATATAATTCATGTGAATTATCTATGACAAAAATATTTGATAAGACATAAAGAGAACGCGCATAAAGAAAATGTAAAGGATTAAAGTTCATTCGAATCTCGACTCTATCAAAATATGAGCTTACTTTCGTATGCCTTTAAGATGGACTAACAAATGTCATCCATCCACTATACTTGTAAAAGGAAAAGAATAGTATAATTAAGATTTATATGAGAAATCTAAGCACTATTGTAACAACTTTAAAACATGTAGCAACTTTAGACTATTGATATATTCTTTAATAGATTGCAATGTTTTAATTCTCTTGTTAAAATATCAATATTTAGAAATAATGTGAATAAAGAAATTGTATCTGCAAACATTGATCATCCTAAGAATATCTCAAGATTTAACACTTTAATCATACGCATGCATATGAACATAGTATCATATAATTATCAAAATCATACAAAATCATATTATATCATATATATATATATATATATATATATATATATATATATATATATATATATATATATATATATATATATATATATTTAATTCTAATTATGAAATAATTTATACTCTAACAAATTTAATAAGTTTGTAACATAGCCAAATGCTAGAAAATTACAATAATTCAAAAATATAGTTATCCTTCTGGATGTGTTATAGTCACTCATATCATTCTTCTGGAATGACAAACATTTTATGAGTATATTACAAAAAAAAAAATTACATTGAAACACATAAATTTCTTTGTGAAATCCTTCTGGAATACTTCATTATTATTGATTCAATCCATCTAGAATTTGATAATATAGGTGATGCAATCATTTTTCAAATTTTTAACATAACATATGTAATCCTTCTGGGATATGTTATTAGTATAGATGCAATCCTTCTGGGACTCATTAATATCATGATGAAATTCTTCTAACATTCTAGTTATAACATGTTAAGGTGTGAGAAATCCTTATTTTAAAACTTTAACTCTTCGGGAATTATATATCACAAATGATCCTCGTAGTGATAAAAAGAAACAATTACTTGTATAATCCTTCTAGGAAACTCGAAAAAAATCCCTTCAAAGTCATGTCACAAATATTCACATCGATTAAGAAAAATAATTCTTTAAGTAAAATCCTCTTGAGATATCTTAACATTTGTTTAAGAGAGGTTTTTTTTTGTGTAGTTCTTCAGGAACTCAATCACAATCACAATTGTTTTTTATAGTTCTTCAGGAACTCAATCATATTTTGTAGTTCTTCAGGAACACAATCACAAATCGTTTACTAATAAAAATAATAATATTTATAATCCTTCTGGGATGCACGCTATTCATGCAATTCTTCAGGAATGCATGAAAATTACAATTGTTGTTTTCATAAAAATTGGACAATCATTCTTTAAGCAATCCTTCAGGGATGCTTCAAGAATTTATCGATGATAGACAACTTTAAAATATATAATTGTGTTAATTAAACAAA